>NC_136004.1:20557283-20704783 GCF_048128805.1 Centroberyx gerrardi
AAACAGACTGTCACAGACCGTCAAACACTGCTGTCGATAAAAAGGATGCCGAAGGGCTCCAGCTGGCAGAAGCCTTTAACAGATCTGTGAGCGATGGAGAGGAGAGACGACCCCAACTCAAAGCTTGTTGGAAGAAAATCAAAACTAAGGTATTATCTTTTAACTTGACTGGGTTGAGTCTGCCCCTCTCTTTGAGGAACTATCATTTTCCTCCAACCTCAAAAACACTGCCATTATGAAAGTATAAAAAGACAAAACTGCCAGTTTAATACTGTTGGTCCAAAACTGTGAACTCCAAAGTAAACTGTTCAAGTTCAAGTAAAATTTACTGTGACAAGGGGTTGATTTTAAAATTCATCTAGGTTTAAAGTAAAAACAAACTAAGATTTAAAAGAAGGTTAAAATTAAACTAGGTTTCAAGTTTGGTGCAAAATAATTTATTGATAAACCACGATTTAATCCAGTTTAAAAATTAATCCTTGTTGGTGCAGCCCACCCTAAAAAGGAGAAGTGATTACGACCCAACCAGTATCTTGAGCATGAAGGGGAGAAAGAGAGAGAGTGTTGAGCCTCTGGATTTCAGCTGGATTTACACTGGCACAAAAGATCGGATTTTTAACTCTTTGTTCCACAGATCTGACCGCCCTGTGGCTGTCAAAACTGAGGAAAAACACATTAAAATCTGATTTTCCCTGTTTGGACAGCCAAGAAAAGATCAAATCTGCTTAACAGAAGTGAAAATCAGATTTTCTGTTCGTGTGCAAATGCAGCCCAAGTCTCAATATGGCTCAGAGTGGGTCTGAGGGAGCTTGCCTGCAGATGGACCTGTGCCATGTTTAAGTTGATCAGAGTGCCTGTGTTGGCTGTGGTACTGGCTGTGTCTCTATGGCTGCCACATGGCTCACAACACATCGGGTCTCTGTCGCCAGCCACTACATGCAAGTTGCCTAGGGACCTGGCCAGTCTGGTGTGGCACAGGGAGCTGGCAGAGAGAAGGGAAGCTGTTAATTACCTCCAGATGGATGCATGAATGGCTATAGCCTCTTGGTTGCCTTTCATATGCGTGTCAAAATAATACATATCAAAACCAATACAGTATTGCAGCAATACTACAAAATTCTCGATAATGAAATAATATATTGGGGAAAACGGGAAAACCACAACATTAAGATGCTATGCCTCCTTCCCCGACAATACATCTGGAGACTTGCTGAGTGAGTGAGTGCAGAGCCACTGACCTTCCCCCGACCCCGTTGGCTGGCAGCGAGGTTCTGGTCCTCTTCCTGCTGTCTGAGTGGTCAGACAGAGCCGAGGGGTTGATGCTGGCCTTACAGCTCTGGCCACTGGACTGCAAGATGATCCTGCTACAGAGCATAAACACATCACATAATTAGTTTGTGGCTGTTTTGAGTCAGTGCAGAAGTGTGCATGTTGTGTACACACACACACACACACACAAAACAGTGATACGGCAACACCAGGTGCAAACTTTACCTTAGGGACTGTGATGACGACCTGGTGTGAATCTTATTCTCTTCTTGTCTGTGAAAGCACAAGCAATATGATATTAAAGCAATACATAAACCTTTTAGGGAAAGGTGATGGGATACAGGTGGAAACAGACAGGAGGAGGGCAGAAATAGATTCTGTGTGGAGATAAGCAAGAAGCAGCCATGGAATCAGAAAGAATTGTTATTACATTTTGCCAGAGTTTCAAGTTCACAATGCGGAAGGATTATTATTGCAGCTTCAGCTGTGGCAGCCAGAGGAGTTAAGTGAAGCCAAATATGTACCAGAAAAAGCCTGGAGGCGGTGCTAATCAAAATAGGAGATCAAAGTGAGACTAATTTGCCTTTGCACGATGTTATCATTTTGATCAGCGTCAGTGATTCTAAACAAGGCATTACTGTCTGTCGAGGAATTTAACTTGCGACAGCTGACAACTGGAAAACACATGAACCAGCAAAGGATGGTGCTTAAAGATAAAGGGAAAATGAGAACACTTTGTCGTACAAAAACATTATGTAATATAAAAGTTTCTCAGTACAACTCCATCACCAACAATCTACCACAAGCCGCTCATGGCAAAGAGCAGGCAGGGGCCTCTGCTCTTGTACATTTTAAACAGACTAGCTCCGCTCACCAGCAGAAAGTTTATTTTCCTTGCAGAAAGGATATAGCAACCAATTTTTGATTTGGGGGTTATAGAAGATGAGGGGGCTCACTTACAGCATTCTCAGTTAGAGCTCCAGAAGGGGGGGGCAGGACAGGGGTTTTGGGGACGGACGGGCAGTAGAACTCATTGAAATCCTAACCCGTCTATACAGAAATGCAGGATGGAAGAAGGGAAGCCATACACAATCCACCACAGGGCAAGGCTACACAGGGAGGAGAGCAGCATGGCTACCAGCCATCTGAAAGGAGGACAAATCCAACAACAAGAGCAAAAAGAAAAAAAAAAAAACATAACAAAAAGGAAGGAGAGACAAGAGACGTCCGGGCAGGACAGAAAGCCTCTAATGTTCTGCTTTTCCATTGGGACTGGATTAGCTTACATACCTCTTTACCGAGCCTTGCATCCAGCAGTGTCTGTCAGCAAGCCTCTGTTAACAATTTGCCATGCATATTTAGATTGTGTGAACGTGTCTAAAAATGGTCAAATCCCAGAGAAAAAATATTCCATGTCCATTATGAATTGCACTCTTCAAAAGGACCATTTAAAAAAAAAAAAAGCTGGCATCTGTAGAAAGACATGAACCTGAAGGAGGAAACAAAGCTCGGACGGTATGCATACACTGATCCAGTCACAAATGCAATGGAACAACAGGCAACTGACAGTGAACCCAGCCCAACATTTACTACATGTTACACACAAACACACACAGATCAAACACAGAGGCATGTCCATGCATGCATGTCCAAAGGTTTCATGCTTGCTGCCATGCATGAAAGGCAGACGAGGTCTAGCATAGTTTCATACAATCGTAATTCTAATCTCCACCGTAATTCAGCATGCACTTCAGTATTACATAATAAAACAAACAATGGAGCCAGATGGTGAAGTTCAGCTGGGAGTTAGATGTTTGTGTTGCAACTCATATGCTGATAAGGTATTTGGCCTGATCTGTGCCAGCAGAAACTGAACTCCCTTCTGAAAATGGACAAAACCATTTTCATCCCACTATCTCTTCTGTGACTGCCATATATGAATTTATTTAATCTACTCCATTATATTAGAATTAGGAGGAATTTGCCACCCCACCCTTGAACAATGCCACATAATAATGCCACAAATTAAACCAATAAACACCATAGTCCGATGAAACGATCATACCACTGAAGTCCGAGTGGCAATTTCCCAAAAAACGTGCAGTTTTCATGGTTTGACAGGCAAGTTGGCGACTTTAACAAACGATAAGGAAGGACCTACTGCAGATCAGAGCCAGGGCCAATGTTCCTCTTCCAAATATTTTTCTTATGGGAAGCGCCAAGTCAGCGGTGCCAGCCGAGCACTAAAACATTTGATTCAACTAATCAAGATCTTGTTGTAAAACCGTGATTAGTTGACTAATTAGTTCTGTTGTATCGGTACAGCGGGCTCGACTCGAGAGCTTGACTGTAACTCAGAGGATATCTTGGATAAGCCTTGATATCAAAGCAGAACAACTCAACAGTGTCCATGAGTGCCAGACAATGAAAGGCGTGTAAATGTATTGCATCCATTAAATGCATATCCACTTCACACCATAGTCATCCAAAGAAAGAAAGAAAAAAAAGAATCAATCAGCCATACCGTTAGCCATACCATTCATTGGCACAGCAACCATTTCTACAGGAAGAGGATGTCAGCTAGAAAGGAAGTGACGTGCACTTACCTCCATCATACAAAACCTCACATCCTGTCTCTGTCTTTCCTCTCCCCCACTCTTTCTCTGCCTCTCTCTGCTATCTTTTGAATGGCAGGCAACACACCGGCCACACCGTACCCATGAGGCTGCAGCAGAACACTACCGCCTGCCTGACACGGGACAACAAAAGCCAAAGCCATATGGGTACAGAGGCCAGTCAACCATCATCAGCCATGCTGACGCCCAACCTTCCGTGGATGGATTTACACAGGCACAAATGATCTGGGGTTGTTTTTTTTTGCATTTTCACCTTTATTAGACAGTACAAAATAAAGACAGACAGGAAAGAGTGGGAGAGAGGGGGGCGATGACACACGACAAAGGTCCTGGGCCAGATTCAAACCCAGGACATCTTATCCACATCAGGTCCACATGGTACATTCTCTAGACCACTGAGCCACCAGGACGCTCAAATTATCTGCTTTTAGACGATTTACGGCACAGATCCGATTTTTTCACAGCTTCATAAACAGGGTAATACGAAATTCCACAGGGTTTCTCCCCGTTCAGATAGCTGTGGAAGGGTTAGATCTGTGCCACTAGTCTTAGTACCGATTAATAATTGCAGTATAGCGCCACCTGTTGGAAGACTACGCTTCCGTAGTGATTTACATAATTACTGAATACATTTTTCCAATTCTGAAATGTATTGCCTACGGTTTTGATACTAGAACACAACATACATTTTACATGAATGTTGAGGTGCAAAGGTTTTCGTTTACATTTGCTTAACCTGTAAAACTGATTTCCAGATTTTCCAGACTATATCTTCAAATTCCAGATCTTTTGTGCCTTTCACAATCCAGCCCTTGACAAAAACTGTAACCTTCCTGGAAGACTTAACATCAACAGACATCTCTAATCCAGCTCTCAAAACAAGTCTGTCATTCACTCTATGGCCTAATACTTCACTCATTACACCCTTGACTTACTGTCCATCCTTATCACTCATGGATAACAGATGGAAATGGAATGAATTCATGTGACACTTCATCTATAGCTGATGCTGTTTAGTCCACAGAAACATAAGAGGAGATGTAGAAGGGGGTTATTGCAAGACTACAGGGACACTACTGCCTGGGTCCTCAACACATCATCAAAAAATCATGGTATTAGGATGACACTGCCATGGTATGGGTAAGGGAGAGCAGCCCTGACAGATTAGCCATGCCAAAACCCTGACACAAACAGAACAGGACAGCTGACTACACTGAACTGCAAAAATCTGATACGCAGCCTACTGTGAGTAAGGGAAAACGCTCCGGGAATGAAATGATAAATGATAAACAACAAAAGAACACATCAGAACATCCTACAAGGCCTCTCCCTGGTCTTTACGAATCCTCACATTTTTCAAATCGTAAGTTACTTATGATTTGAGAACTACTCTGTGTGTGTCATCTGTGATACAACAGGACTGACAAGAGGAGAGGCGTCGCTTATTTACAACACTGAAACACGTCGGTGTGATGCATGATGGGAGTTGCAGGCTGCTTGGGTACTTACGATAGCGAACCTGTGGATGATCTGGCCTGCCTCTTGCTCTTCAGGGCTCGCAGTTTATCACCCTGTGTTAGACCATTCCTCTCCTCTTCATCATTGTACTGAAGATTAGCCAGGGGAAGAGAGAAAAGGTGGTGAACAGGCGGAGTAGTTCATCCTATTTGTTCATTAGTGTTTATTATTCCCTTTCCTTGCTTATGGAAGTATTTCCAAAAATCACACTGAAAACAGGGTTGCCACACTCACTTGGACATCAAATTCAAGGCAAATTGTCTTGTTTGGTGAAATTTAAGGACTCAAAATTTGAATATTTTGGGGTAAGACAAGACATTGGTCAAATTTAGACATCACAGGGGCCTAATTTTTTTTTACTCATGATCTTGTCAAGAAATTGTGATGCAATAATTTTTTTTAAATCGCTGCTATAGCAACACAAATACCCATCATTGGTTTTTCCTCAGGATGTGAAGAGTTGATCCTTGGATGGAGAGAGGGCCAGAGAGCTGAGGCATATTGATGAATTTGGGTGCTATATTTTAATAGATAATCAATTACTTTCAATGCCATCCATTCATTTTCAAAACCTTTTGAGGCCTTATTTTGTTTTTCTCAAATCCACAAAGTTACAGGGACTTTCAAGGCCCGTAGAAACCCTGTGAAAACTCTGTACATGGGAAGTGTGGAAAGATGGAAAGTGCATTATTTCAAAACTCACCAGTTCCACTTCTTCTTTCTTGGGCGTCCTGTTCTTGTTGCTCCCGTTGATGGTGATGTCATCCACTCCGGACAGGATCCTGGTGACGGCCATCTTGCCGTTCTCCCGTTCGTTCAGCATCTTCTCCCGGAACACATCGCCCTCTGCCCACAGATTGCTCTGCTTGCTGCCGTACATAATTACAACAAACCATGAGAATGAACTCCTTGTTTCCCTGCCAAACTGCTACCACTATTACAATTTAGCTTACTCGGCAGATCTGTCCTCCGGTCAAGGTCATATGAAACAGACGTTGGCAGTATAATGAGTTGTCTGCAAAACAAACCTGAAACAGTAATATTCTAAAAAAAATATTGTCGTTGTTGGGTGAAAACTTTGGAACTCTAGTTTTGATGATCTTCATGTTTAAACTTAAATTAAAAGTTTACATGCTTATCTATCGGTTTGGAAAATTCTACGACTCTTGGAACTAATGAGACTTTTCAAAATCTCATTGGATATACTGACAAAATGCATGGTGGTCAAGCTGAAAATGAGGCTGTTTTTTTTTTAGTTCCTGAAAAATTCACATTCTGGAGATATGAGGTTTTCATCTGACAACAGCTTTAGTGAAAACCTACTCCTCCACAAAGTTCTGCTGAGGCCCGATGACGGATCCTGGTCGGCAGATCCGTATCCAGGCGATGGCCTCCGCAGCAGTCAGGCGGTAATGCTTCATCATGTAGCAGCCAATCAGAGTGCCGGTTCGCCCCAGACCAGCTGAAAAACAGTGGCATCGCATGAAACTGTGCATCAACAAACAGCATGCTGTAAACAGTTTAAAACAGATACTGTAGATTGTTACAGGTAGATTGTCAGTTTTCTCAAACTTTTATTTGAAAGATGACACAAATTATCAAATCAATCACAAAGCATCTCAAGAACGGCAGCCTCCATCATTGGGGTTGATGATAAGCTCTGAAGTATTGAGGGTTGTTTGCTTCCTAATTTGCAGTTGCTAGTTAGCCATGTCAACTCATCTAATAATAACGTTTGGAAAGCCAATATCAAAGCAGTGAAAAATACATGATTTGCATATTCAAACATAGATGCAAACGGAGCATCTTGCACCGCCCACAGTCGGTCAGAATAGAATGACCCATCAAAGTTGCTGGCAGTGTGAACGCAGGCTCTTTGATCCACGTTGGTGGATGTTTGCTACCTTTGCAGTGGACAGCAATGGCTCCTTCTGCGTTCTCACAGATGTTCAGGAACTTCCTGACGATGTTGTCGTTTGGTGTACTCCCATCCACAAAGAACAGGTCGTGGTGCTCAAAGCCCGAGTCTGTGAACCGCCTGGCATCGTACATTTTCTTGTTGAGCCGGATGATAGAAGTGATGTTATGTTTCCTAAAGTAAGGGAAGTAGGCCTCGGGAGCGTGGAGAGGATACCCTGAAGTGAGAGACAAATACATCAGTCTCATGAGGTTAGGAACTACTAATACAAGGTTAGAGACAGTTTAAAGAACCCTGTGTTTCACTTACCATTCTCTATTTTGCTTTTTGGATGAGGACCGCTGAATGCAAGGAACTTTCCTGGAATAATCCAGTTGAAATCTCCATTTTCTGCTCTCTGCAACAGCAACACAGAGCCAAATAAAAACCTTAACCAGAGCTTCTTACACGCCTAAGTTTATAGTACAGCAAGTACCAGAATTATATGCCCGATTGTCTTCACCACATAATATTTGATACCTCATAGTGTTCATATTCTTCCACGTCAAAGTTGGAGAAGTCAAGCCAGCCAAACTGCAAAGCCTGGGAAACAGTGGATGGGAGTTAATTTCATTAGGGCATGACAACACAAGCACAAAAAAATTAAATGTTATATAACTTAAGTGACGTACCTTGTGGACAGCACGCAGGCAATCTAAAATGTTCAGATTGTACATGCAGGTTCCAAATGAAGCATCTCTGTGAAAAATAACATATCTTTACACTCTGTACCATTACAACCTATTCAACATCCTTTTAAACAAAACAAAACATACGTCTAGCCAGAATGTAAATTGCTACCGTCTCCCCACTGAATAATATCCCCTCTCCTCTTCTCACTCCAATTGCTCTCAAATTAAATGAATATTTAAAAAAATCTCTTCTACCTTCCTCTCTCTTTAGCTCGTTTTGTATCTTTTCCAAGCACTTCTCTCTTTACTCAACCATTCTATGGTCACAAGAATACTGACAGGACATTACGGCCTTTGACCCTTCTAATTTTGGTGATGTTGGAAGCTTATATTTGTGTTGCACTGGACAGGAGTGCCAGCTAAATGCCTAAAATATAAATGTATAATGCATTAGTGTATGGTTACCTGAATGGAAGGTATGTGGAGTTCCTTGACACCAGCAGACTGTAGGCCTCCTCTGGCGTCATGTGAAGATGCATTACCTTCAAATACAAGCTAACATTCAGCATGTGTATTGTATTTTATTCCAGTGTATTTTTTATTTAGAATACCATCAGTCCGTGATAATCTAGCAGAATACCGTAGGCAGGCTATCATGTTACAAGCTATATACAGTATATATATATATATATATATATATCATAAATCAGTGTACAACACTTACTGCATATGAGCCAATGAGGTAGGCAGCATTGGCTTGCTTCTTTTGGTCTCCACAGGTATAAAATATTATCTTCTTCCTTGAGATTGTAATGGACTGTACCAAGAAATTAATATTAATAATAGCATAAACCCAATAGCTTTATTTGACTTTAAATAAATTAATAATGTGAATACCTGACTTACAAAAAAACTTTGTAACATAAAATGCATTATCTTCTTTTGAACAGCTTCAGTGGTACGACAACTTAAGTATAAATACAGATGTTACTGATTAACCTGAGGTTTCGCCTCTCCTCTCTTGCAATTAAGTGCAATTAAGAGCAGCGGGTTACTTTACCTTGAGCTTCTTTGTGAGCTTGCAACAGAAGCGATAAAACATGGCCAGGTTGAGGGGACCAAAGTCCGCATAGAAGCTGAGAGAGAGACAGAGAGAGAGAGACAGACACACACACACACAGAGAGAGAGAGAGAGAGAGAGAGAGAGAGAGAGAGAGAGAGACACACACACACAGAGACACAGAGAGAGAGACAGAGACACACACAGAGAGAGAGAGAGAGAGACACACACACAGAGAGAGAGAGAGAGAGACACAGAGACACACACACACACAGAGAGAGAGAGAGAGAGAGAGAGAGAGAGAGAGAGAGAGAGAGAGAGAGAGAGAGAGAGAGAATAAAGAGTGTGTCAGAGTGGCTATTTGTGCCATCTGCTACAGTCTCTAGGGAAGTTTCACTAGATAAAATCAGCTACTTCAGACTGACACAGTAAAATCACTGACAGAGTACGGACTATATTTGGAAGCATTTGATGCTAGAGTGGCTCAGTCAGTACAGGACAAAAAGCGAAAAAAGACAAGAGGTCTTTTTTGTACTACTGGCACAAAAATGGCTACAAAAGGTCAGTCGTTCCCTCTCCTGTGGCCACATGAAACAAGAGCCCATTGAAGCAGCTCTGTCCTCTCCTGCGAGCTCTGAAACTGCTACTGTAGCTATGGCAAAGTGCTTTTACTCGTTTTGTTTGGCTTTAATGTTTAATGTTGTTGTGGTTATTTGAATTTCTGCCAGAATACCAAGGACAAATTTCCATAATATCCAAAGCAGTGGACAGTAGTGTTCTTAAATATTAAATATACGTTTCAGCAATGCACAACAACCACTGATGAACTCTAAAAGGCTTCCTATGTAATAATGGTGAGAAAAAAAACCCATATTTGCATATTATGAAGCTATTGAGTAATTGCCTACTAGCTACTTGGACAATAAAAAAATGAAATCAGATTCTTCTATTGCGTTACACAAGTGCTCAAACCGGTTCCAGCGGTAGAAAAAAAAAAGGATTTTCAGATGCCAGCTCTCTCTAATGACAACATTTCAAAGAGCCACAAGGTGTGGGCACTCTTTTAAAATTGGTTTTATTACACTCATAAACATGCGCAATGGCCAAGAGCAAAGTGCACAAATCATCGCAATAATCATGCACCTTTACCAGCCAAACTTGATCCAAATGCACAGCTGGGATCAGATTGAGAACTTACTTCTCATAAGCCAGCTCCTCATCTATGCAGAAACAGTGTCGTTCAGCTGTGCTCTTTATCTTTTGATGAAGTATGGCGAAATATAGCTGATCTGGGGAAAAACACGACAAAGTAAAGAAGCAATTAATTATATTTTACTCATGCACACACACGCCTGTTCTCTCTTCCTCTCTCCAAAAGTAACCAGTTTTTTTTTTATAACTAGCTGCTTAATGTCTTTCCTGCAACTTACCCTTGATGATTTCAATACTTTTAGAGGGAACATCGTCCGCGGTCATCTTGGCTACAGTTTTAAACATGACGTTTTGCAAAGAAGTACCAGGCTGTTTTTCTTCACGAGAACGCGCGCATAATGATTAAAATGCACGCTGCTGTGCGTATAGATTAAAAAGGCTGCAGTTAAAAGGGTCAAATGAAAAGTTTAAAAGCTTTACTGCAAACGTTTTCGGCCTCGACTTGACAACAACGACAAAGTTAAAGCCGAAAAGGGAGGGGAATAGCGTACGGGTAATGCGCACTCTGCTAAAAATGAACTCTGATCCGGCTCCTCCCCTCTGCTACATGAAACTATTCCGCGAGCGCCATTTGCTGCGAGAGATCCAGGGCGCTACACTATTGCACGCCACGCCTGTCAATCAAGCTCCGCCCCGCCTCTTGCAGTTTAAAGTTCTACACAGAAGACCCACGATAGGCTCTGGGAACGTTGCCCAAGCGGTTGCTAGGACGATGGCTCGGCCAGTAAGATTCGAGATTTCTACTTCGGAGAACCTCCCTCTCTCTCTCTCTCTCTCTCGGACTTTCTCAGCTGCGCGGAGATGTCCATGAAGCAAGAAACACGAGAAAGTTCTGGGGATTTAGACGAGATTTAAAATGGTTTCACGGTTTCATGCATTTTATATTTTTTTTGCGGGACTATGTAAATGATGACATTGATGCAACACGCAACCTTTCTCTGACTGTCTTTCTCTCACACACACGCACATAGAACATCCATAAAATAAGATTTATCCACACCGGAGAAGGCATAAACACACTGGTGTAAATAGTTTGGGCTGTAATACTGAGGCAAAATTGAACTGCTGACATTTTGCATTTTATTCTATACACACTGCGGATGGTGACTAAATCGACGCAAAGCCTGGTGCATTAACGACAAGGGACAGATGGTGTCGCCATTTTAGGTCAAAAGCTGGGGGAAAAAATCAAAGTCTTTCTAATATAGCCTACCGATCAATAAAGAAGCCAATCATTTGCATGCAGCTCGCTGTGCACGTCCCCACACTGCACTAGCCGGTCTTCTGAGTTCATGGGGTTCGTTCCGCAGTCTCATACCTGTTATCCCAATGTAAATATCAGACTTTGGCTCCGCCTCTGAGCTGTGAGCTGCACAGCGCTTTTTCCTCGACTCGGGTCGCCTCCTCTCGCTTTTGCGCTTCATTTTCGCTTCAAGCCTGCATAGCGGGCATTCCTGACTGGCTCCGTCAGATCTGCGCTTCGCACTGCGGCTTGTCCCAGTTTTCTTTTCTTGCTGTGTTATGTTGGCATCCCTTGTTCCTGCTGCTGCTACTGCTGCTGCTGTGTGTGTGTCATCCGAGGCACAGTTGCCTGCTCCAGCCTCTCTGGTGGTGGTGACGTCTCTGAGCAGGGCAAGTTTCTGTCTGAATCCCCTGCATGTGACGTATAAGGCTTACAGTTGTCTAGTTGTCCAGTACCCACCCTTCACTGTTCAAACGCAGTAGCTGCATATTGCACACGGTGATAACACAATGGTAGTCCTAGGTGCAGTATATGTTCCATTCACATTGTATATAACTGTGTAATGTCATGCATTAATGTTGTAAGCCATTGCTGTACCTGCTAAGTAACATGAAACAGTCGAATGCAGCTGTAAGAAACGGCAACATTTTATTTACAATACAGCAGACATTGTGGATAAGTGTCATGCATTACAGCAGTTATATGAGGAAAGTGAGTATAAGTGGAAGACTATGTGACAGTGAGCTGTCTGTCATGAGGCCTACCGCTGACATCAGAGCGCCCATCATTATTATTATTAGCCTATTAATAGCATTCAATGACATCAACCACACAGCCATCTTGTAGGTGGACAACAGGTGCTTGTATGTAAACAGATGACAGTTACAACCTATAATCGCTGTTGGTGCCAATGGTAGAAATATAACTTCACACACAAACACACACACATACACACACACACGCTTTCAGATCCATTTACAGAAAGATTTGGCAAGATTATACCATGAGTGCCATGTTGCTACCCTATCTTGCCAAGACATGGCAATACTGGGATGCTAACCCAGCTGCAACTCAAAATGATGTTGTCCAAACTCTCCGCTGTGTGCCTATAATAATAAACCAATTTCCCACTGCACTATTGATGTTTTGCTAAACAAGCGAGGTCTCCTTTTGCGTGATACAAACAGAGCTGCTGGGCAGAGCAGAGGCAGGCTAGCACACATTCAGGCTACCGGCCGGCTACACATGGATGATCTTTGGCTTATCACTGAAGTCCAGAGTCTGTTGTACTCCGGCAAGCTGCAGGAGCCAGTTAATGGGCATGTGGTCCAGGCGGTTCATGTCGAAATGGGAAAAGTGGACTTCAGAGCCTGCAGAGAGAAGAAAGAGAATGAGAGAGAGGAGGAGAAAGAGAGATACAGGGAGTGACAGAGGGAGAGAGAGAGAGAGAGAGGCAGGAAGATGGGGCTTTTTTCCATCTTAGAATCTCTCAAGATGGATCACGACTCTACTTTAAAAAGAGAGAGAGAGAAAAACAGAGAGAAAGAGAGAGAGACTGAAAATATAGATAGAAGAAGGCTTACCTGGTCCTGCAATGAGGGCTCCGCCTTGCTGATGTGGATCGCCCTGGAAGTCGAAAGCAGGACTGGTCATGGCCCTCCACATGCTCTTCATATGTCCCACCAACATACCCGACTTCACATGGGGACTAGGGTCGGCTAAACACACACACAAATATATGATTAGGCCTACCACCTCAGAATGTGCAGACTTATACCGCAGTGGGTTTATGCACTCAAAACATTGCATTACCTGAGTCTGTAAATATCTCTTCTCTTTTCATCCCGAGCTTTTGAAAGATGCATCTCTCTGGATCCACATATATTTCATAAGGATAGCCCGTCAGTGAGCAGAATGACTGAACACAGGGATGAGAGATAGATGGTAAGAGATGGGGTGTGGCTCAACATATTTCAACTAATCAACAGAACAATCTGAAAAACTGAATCAGCAAGATAGGAACCGGAGCACTTTGAAATTATGCATAGGCAATAAGTATAAGAAAACCGACTATACCTCTATATGGCGATGAGCAGACTGTCCAATCACAACCAGTCTAATGCCTGCATCCTGCAACAACACATACTGCAGTTTGGATTTTGCATAAACCTTATCCCAGAAATGTATAGGGTGCTGTCTCTGGTCTGAATGTCAAATTTACTACTACTTGTGAAAGCCTTTGATATGAAATATAGTCAAGGAATCATTGATACAAGCCTCACCTCCAATGCTTCCATGGGTATTTTGCTTAAATCATCCACGTATTCTTTACAGCTGTAGCACAAGAAATTCTGCAGGGACATTTAATCAGTTATTACTACAGTAATTATCCGATCATAGCTTTTTATAAAAAAAACTCTCATCTTGGTCCTGTATAATGTTTGGCCCTCATGTCTTCACCTATGAACATGATCTCTGCATCCCTCCATTCCCATCATTGCATGGCATGTTGTTGGGGCATCTGTCCAGCAAGGCTGAAGCTCACCTGTAGCCTACTTTGGCTGTCATTTGACGCCTTCAATAGAAACATTTCCTCTATAAACGCTATACAAGCTCTCATGATTTTAAGAGGACCCATCAGATTGCAGCCTTAGGTAGGCTATAGTTTATAAGCAAGGCTGTGCCGTACAAAAGTTTTCCTCCTACCCGAACGAAAATTATGACTGATTTCCTGTCTTGATATAATTTCTTGAACGGAATAGAAACTCCATGCTGGTCGTAAATTAAGCAATCTTCGACGTCTCCGAGACGAATATTGACAGGGGGCTTTTCAATCTTCCGATTTTCCGTCGTTATTTGTCGAGTGATAGGTGAAACTTTCGCCATTTTCCAAGGCTTCCCTTCACTTCCCACTGCTATTTTGGGAGTTGCCGTTGAGGCAGGAGCTGCTGGCTGGGAAATCGCGCTCAGCCTGAATATTTACTTAGCGCTGGCTCTCAATAGTGTATGGCGTCTGTCTGTGTGTGTGTGTGTGTGTGTGTGTGTGTGTGTGTGTGTGTGTCCAACCATAGTATTCCGTAGTAAGTATAGGCTTGGCAGAACAAGTCATTTAAGTAGCCGAATTAGGCCTACCCTACCTGTTTTATTATATTTGGGAATATAATAGTGACGATATAAAATTAAATATAGTAAAACCTGATCAAAGTCGTCATATTTATATATTTTTTCACAGTAACATTTAGTGAATTACATAATAGTTGGCCTAATGTTCAAATTAAACTATCTTTCATTTGGCTGAGGACACCCAGCGCCCAGACCGCAGGGAAAAACCAGGCTATAGGACTGGGCCACAAATTGGCCTATCTGCTATAAATCACCGCCCTTGTATCCGCATTACTGTTAGATAGAAGACATCCCCAATTCATAAGCTTCATAAGTTCATAAGCAAGAACCGAGCAAGGATCTGGGTCAGTTTGCTCCATACAAAGTCCAATTTTCTACAAGTAAGAAGAGGAAAATCAAAACTGAATCACATGAGAGCGATGGCAGGCTTCGGCAGTGGTCTGGACCACAACGGATCCTTGAGATGGGTAAGCAATTTAGGAATAGTTATCCTATACTGTACTATTATTTCACTCACTAAATGTAGGCACAATTAGAGAATGTAGCCTATAAACAGTATTGTTCATAATAACCCACTATCCGTCTACACTGTGAACAGTTATCCACTTCTGTACTTAGACTAGCCTCATTACTCATGTCTAACAACAAAGACAAAAAGTCCTCGCAGATCGTGTGCCTTTGGGTATAGTATTATCAGATTGTGGCCTTGACCTGTAAAGGTTTGGGTGGCTATGTCAAGGTCCGATACCTGAGAGCCGCACCAATGACGGATTACGAATCGCCCTCGTCGGCTTCCTTCCCTCTGCCCTCGGTGCGGAAGTGTTGTCCTCCAGAGCTGCCACTGTTTGGATAATACAACGCTAGTTCAGTTGCAGCTTTCTCGCCTTCACGTCTCTCCTGCCGGGACTTGTCAGCGCTCCACTTGACCGTGCAGCGTAGCAGTATTATGCGAGCACCGTTCAGAGGGGGGGAGCACCGTGTGAACTGGTGAGAGGCTACGAGCTTTCATGTTGGGGCTGGCTATCACCAACACAGCTAACTTAGCATCTCATGATGAAGCAAGCTAGCCAACCTGCTAGCTGTAATTGCATACTGGGCTAGCAGTAGAATTGTGTCCCTCTTGCCAAGTGAGGCTATTAACATGCTGTTTTGCTTTGCCAGACATGGCGTTTTGAAGTTAGAGCAATAGTTTAATATATGCATGTCTTAATTACAGGCAGAGAGCAACCTACATGTAAGATTGATGTGTCTGTGTATGCTAAACAAATGACCACCTGTTCATTGTTTACATTTGTGTGTTTTCATTCGGCAACACCCAGACGGTACATCGTTACTGTTTTTGACTGGACTGCACACAGTGTGCTGCAGCATTGCAATTGCAAATGTGTTATTTTGCTGTAACGTCATCCAGTTAGGTTGCTCACACTCAATAAGTAAACGTTACCAATGTATTCACAACACAGAAACGAATCAAGTCAAAGTGTTGTGACACGTGCATGGGCGCATGCATGGCTTTAAAGCTTGTTCAGCGGCCTACTTTGTGCTGTAAGGCTCTACGTTCAAAATACTGTTGTTCAGTTGAAACAAGAACCTTGCTTATACAAAACTCAGGATATGTGCTGTGCACTCCAGGAATAGGTAGGACTACTGGGTGAGTAGAAGGTAATGTCATGTAGGCTACTAGCACTCTATTTTGAGCATCCTATTGGCTCCCAGCTGTTACATTATATATAGGCACGGTAAAAACTCTTCTTGATTGTCCTTGACACTTGTAGAGCTTTGCAAAAAAGAATAGCAAGGGAATGTGATGTGAGATCACCAGTCTCCTGTGCTATAAATAAAGCAGTTCATGATATGATTATTACTCTGTAATGTTTATCCATTATCCATTTCATTTTTCCATTTATATTTTGCACCAGTCTATATGGTTGGCACAGTGACATCACTGTTTTCCCTCATTGCATTCTCTTACTTGTAAGCTTGGTTGTCTGCTCATAGTGCGACGTGATATTGACTAGAAAACAGGCACTATTGCCAGTTTTTTAAGAGGTGTAGCTGTGAAAAGAACTGTGAAAGCATGACCTTTTAGGATATGCAAGAGTACTCCTTTCTCCACCACACTGCTCTGATATTCAGTGTCCTGAGAATATCACAGAATGATGCATTCTTTATTCAGTGCAGACAATCTTACTTTATTGTACTTTTTTTTTCTTTTTCTTGTTGTTCTAGAGTTTCATTGAGTCATCTATATGGGCCATCTTCTCTCGAAAAATGGTTACCGCCTGAAGAAGAGGACACGCAAGCTGCATCACAGGAAAAAGAAGAAGAGGAACTGCTTCCTGCAGGGGCCGTGCATGCTGTGCTTCATCGTCCACGGCAACAGCAGCGGCCTCGACGACGACAACGACCAGTTGGAGACCAGTGTCAACGGCAGTGGACGGTGTCACAACAACAGCGCCACTACAATCAGTGTCCCTGGTGTGGGGGGAGTTGGCATTGGAGCAGCGGCTGCCTCAAAGCTCGCTGGGCGATACGCAGCACTTGCATCTCCTGAGGACTGCTCCAAGTTCCTGCTGTCGCCACGGGAACTAGCTATCTGGGAGGGCCAGGGGAGGAGCCTGTTGTCAGCTGTTCCCGCCAAACTGATCCCGCCGCCAGCGCTGTTTAGAACCGCTGGGGTGTCTGTGACCGTGCCCATACCCGTTCCTGTGCCTGGCTGTACCAGCGACTACGCTGAGATGGTGGGTAACTGGGAAGATGCAGCACCAGCAGTGCTGACTGTTGTAGCTGGTGAATCTAAAACATGAATCAAACAGTTTTTGTTAACTTGACAAAGTGGCTAGTAGAGTAGACAAGAATAACAGCAGCCACGTTTTACCAGTGCTGTTGCAAATGTTTATAATGATATATAATATAAAAAAACAAAACAAATGGTGAAAAGATGGAAAATTCAACTGGTCACAACTAGTGCTAACCTCCTGGATTTCTCTATCAAGCTGTTCCTTCCAGCTCAAAGTGTTAACAATCTGAAATTAGGTTCTTTGACAGAAGGTGTGAATCTTAATGGAATAGTTCACCCCAAATAAAAATTCAGTCATTATCTACTCACCCACATGTCAGTTGAAACTCCACTGACCACGGACCACCAAACAAACGCACAGTGAGTTAGCCTCTGTAGTTCCATCTCAGCCTTCTCCCAAAAAGTTAAAGGAGCTATCTTGTTACAGCTGCAAAAAAAGCATAAAATGTCCATTAAATTTCTCCAAAACAGCTCACGCAGCAAAATCCAATTGTTTTGTAGCCAAAGGATTGCACTGTGGGTCCAAAAATCCAATTTCAGTTGTGAGTAGCTTGTAGTTCTAGTAGTACTTGTTAAATGAGGTTCAGTAGACATAATTACAGAATTGCCGCAGTCATTAAAGCTTTGCACCCGAAGGAACAGCTTGTGTTGTTCCTTGTGTTGCTGTGTTCTCATTCAGGGTCTAAGGTTGCAGGGTGTCGTTTTCATTTGTTGTTTCATAATGTGGGCGGTGTGAAGCCCTTTGAGGCTGTAACTGTGATTAAGGTCTATACAAACAAACGTGCCTTGACTTTACTTGTTGGATTAGCCTAGTCAGTGAGTATCTGGTTCCACATGACTCATCTGTGTGTCTCTGGGTGCAGGTGTGTAAGAGGAAGTGCTCAGAGGTGCAGAGGTGCACCCCCTGTAAGCAGCCGCGCTGTGCCTTCGCTGCCCCTGAGGGAGGGCTGGAGAATGGAGGAGTGGGAGGAGGAGTGGGAGGAGGAGGGGGAGAGGCCTCCTCCAACACCGAAACTGGCCACTGCCACCTCCCCCTCTGTCCACTTCCCTCCTCCTCTTCTTCTTCCTCCTCCTCCTCCTCTTCCTCCTCGCCTGCCGATGGCTGCTGTGGGCTGGGTCTCCATGGCGATTCGGCCCAGAGTTCAGACTCATCCCCCTGCTGCCTGCATCACCATGACGACGGCCAGGGGAGGGGTTCTGATGCTGCGGATACCTTAAGTATCAACCACCTGCCTTCCTCCATCCTTCTCAAGGTCAGGGTTCATCACAGTGTTCACTTGGCCTCATGTTGATTTTTATTGATTTCTTTGTGTTTGGAACAATGAAAGACGTAAAAATACTAAGCCAGAGCCTGTCAATGACATGAAACACAGGCTGCATGCTGTAAGGTCTTGATCCTCTCTGCTTTTGCACTTGTAATGCTATTGATTGCACATATTAACAATACTTCTTCATTTTTGTTATTATCCTCTTTGACAAATGAGGCACAGTGTCTGAAATGTTGTTACTGAAAGGTTTACATGGTTTGTTATCAATAGAATATAAAGATGCATGTTGAATTGATTTGTGTGTGTGTGTGTTATATCCTCTGTTGCCTCCTCCCAGGTGCTCTCCCACTTGACGGTGAAGGAGCGTTGTCTGTGTGCCTCTCTGGTCTGTAAGTACTGGAGGGACCTCTGCTTAGATTTCCAGTTCTGGAAGCAAATCGACCTCAGTGGCCTACAACAAGTAAGTCAGCAGAGAGGGCAGTGTCGTGTTTTTGGCTAAGGCTTTATTGTGATCAGGCGTGTTAATGTCAGCAGAGCAGTAAACTTTTTGTTTTTCATTTGTTTTAGATTGTACATTTTAGACATGTAGCTGACACTCTTATGCAGAGCAGCTTGAAATGAGTGAGCAGGTAAGAGTTTAGTGTCTTGCTCAAGTACACTTTGACAGGACAAATGGCTGCTGCTGAGATCAAACCTGTGACCATTCAGTTATGAGACAGCCTTTCACTCCCCTAGATCACCTTGCCATTTTTGCATTTTCTTTAAAGTCTATAATTAACAAAAGAGGTGCATTTGGGGTGCATTTGATAGTTAGTGGTAACAAGTGACAGGATGCCCCTTTCATCTGCTCTGTTCCATTTATCTTTTTTCTTTATTATTTTATTCGGTCTACTGACTGTCATCCGTCTTGCTGTTGCCCTGTCCCTCAGGTAAACGATGATCTCCTGGTGAAAATAGCGTCTCGGAGGCAGAATGTGACAGAGATCAACATCTCAGACTGCCGGGGGGTGCAGGACCACGGGGTTTGCTCCCTGGCCTCCCACTGTCCAGGCCTGCAGAAGTACACAGCATACCGCTGCAAGCAGCTGGGCGACCTGTCCCTGTCGGCTCTGGCTACACACTGCCCCCTGCTGGTGAAGGTGCATGTGGGCAACCAGGACAAACTCACAGATGAAGCGCTTAAAAAGGTATGAATCTAGAGAGGATCGAGAGGATTTTATAAAACGTATTTATTTCAAGTTTAATTGCACAGCGATGAAAAAGAAGCTGAATGATGAAGGAAGCAAGGATTAAATACAAGGATGAAAAACACAAAGAGGAGATGCAATCAATAATCTGTGCTCATGGGATACAAAAACAAGCAGCTTTTAAAAATGTCTCACCTCAAAACAAACAACAAAACACCAATGAAAAATCAAGATAACTAGTTAAGACACGACTGCACTAGATAACAGAATCTAAATAAGAGAAACCGTATGGCGGAAAATAGTAGAACAACAGATCCATAAAATAATAATGGAAAGATCCATAAAATGATAATGGAAATAAAAACACCATAAACTAGCCCTAATAGAAGAAAATAGTGAAGCACCAGAAATCCCTTTGTCTCGTTGGTTTTTCTATTCATATTGTCTGCATTTTATACATGATTTAGGTGAAAATGTCAGCATTTCCCCATACACCGACTCATTTATTTCTCTTTCTTGCTGCAGTTGGGAGAGCATTGCAGTGAGCTGAAGGACATCCACTTGGGCCAGTGCTACAGCATCACCGATGAGGGCATGGTGGCCCTGGCCAGAGGATGTCCCAAACTGCAGAGACTCTACATGCAAGAGAACAAACTGGTCAGTCCTACCTTCCTGGTCTTATCCTCAGTACAGTGCTTGTCTGCCTGCCTGGGTCAGGGTCTCAGATGGACCCAAGTTGTGTGTGTGTGTGTGTGTGTGTGTGTGTGTGTGTGTGTGTGTGTGTGTGTGTGTGTGTGTGTGTGTGTGTGTGTGTGTGTGTGTGTGTGTGTGTGTGTCAGTTGTCTGCGGTATGTGTGTCTGTTTGTGAATGTGAGATTCTTCAAGTGTGCATGCATTTCCCATCGGCTCTCCTCAGCTGCATAATCACTCTGTGGATATTGTCACAGCAGAGCACTCCTTACTGTTGGTTGCTTTTTATTTAAGCTTTTACTTAAACTTATTTAAGCTTTTATTTAATTTAAGCGTATTGCTCTTTTGTACTAAATTGTGTAAAGCTCTGTCACACACTGGATAAGTGTGTTAGCTAAACGCCTAAAATGTAAATATGGGCTTAATGAGGGATTCATACTTTAACAAGCACACACAGTGTCATAGATGTGAAACACTGCACAGATCAGCAGTTTTGTGTGTCATCTATAGAAATTGCTGTGCCTCCTAACGGCCACTAGGGGGAGATGGGCTAACTGTGAGTGAACGAATGAATGAATGAATCAGTATGTGAGTGAGTTACTTTCTGGATCCATGAAGTGCTTCTAAAAAGAAGCGGCTTGTCTGAGGGGGACAGTTGATTGGCATGTTTTAGGTTGTTCAGTTAAGTATAGTGTTTTTGGGGTGTAGCCTACTAGCATGATTACAACCCAAACCTGTACCTGGTATCTTCCTATAAGTGCATTGCCAGCTTTTATTTAAAGACTGGCCAGTTTACACCTACCATTCACATCTATTCTAGCCTTTTCGATTCAGCTATTGTGGAGAACCGGTCATTCTATTCTTGAAAAACGCTCACTTTGGCAGTGATTGGACAAACATGTAATTGCCCAAATCATACTTCTTAAGGACTATATTTATGTTCTGCCACCATGATGCACGGTATGCGGGACATTATGTCCTCATGGTGCTGTGTGTGTGTGTGTGTGTGTGTGTGTGTGTGTGTGTGTGTGTGTATACTCATTCTTGTGAGCACAATAACTCAAGAGCAATATGTGATAGAAACTTCATACTCTATAGGTTCCCCCTATAGAGGAGATGATCTGATCAGATGTTGGAGCACCTTGCTGCATAAATTTGCATATTAATGAGGAAAATTGATTTTCTTGAAACTACTATAACTCCTTAATGCTTTAAGATACGTACGTAGTTCATATTAATACTACCCATGTGTTTATGTGAATACAAGTATGTTGTCATAGAAGTATTTGCTAATTAATACATTTATCAGCTTAATTAATTACCTCATTAGCTAACTGGTTATGTTTATCATGGTAATTATGGCAAGGCATTAGGCAGCTCATGTACCTCTTGTCCTTTTTTATTTTTATTTTATATTTATTTTATTATGAAAAATAGTATCAACAGACGAGAGTGAATTGTAATGTTTTTCCTGTGACTGATGCCTTTGTGGTGAAAAATAAATCTAGTGTGTTTCCTCAAGTTGCCCCTAAGCAGGGGGTGTCATGGCTGTCTGTATGCTCAGATGTAGAGAGACTGGCAGAGAGAAAGGGAAAACTGGCAAGGATCAGTTGAAGTACTGGAACTACTTGGACATTCCTTCTGCCCCCTTTCTGGACACACACACACACACACACACACACACACACACACACACACACACACACACACACACACACACACAGGGCTGGCAGAGCCCCTTGTGCCTCATGTTACTTCTTGTGGTGTGTGTAAATGTGTTTTGCCAGGACTCCATGGCTCTGACAGCAAGCTGCAAGCACTGCAGTCCTCTAAGCTGCCTTTGGGGTTTGTTGTGAAAACAGGCTGTCAGGATGGTTTGCATTAATGTACCTGTAGAGGTGTTGGACCTGTTGTTTTGGCTTCAGCTCCTTATTCACAATGTACTCTGTATAAACGCAGCCTTCTGAACCACTAAAGATGGCCATTATTACCTTCAGCAAGAATGGAAATTGGTAAATGGGGTAAATTCAGTGTGGTTAAAATGCTGGGCTGTTGGGAACAAAAAGTATAACAAAATCCTGTTGAAGCATAAAAGTGGGGACAATTGCCTATTTACCATGCATCAGAATATTGCCTGTGATGCGATTTAGAATCACCATCCTGTTCCAAAATGATCAGTGGTGCCAGTTGAAGTCTGAGGACCACAGTGGTGGCCAAATATTCCTGTAAGCCTTCCATGGGGCCCGGGCCGCATTAGAGGTTCCTCACTTCTGGAGAGGATCATTAAAACTGCCTTAAAGTGCCACTAGATGTCACTGTTTCCCCATTTCTGAAAAGAGCCTGCCTGCTGCACTTTATTTAGGGCACAGCTTGTTGATGCAAATGCTGAGTTGAGCGTTTCCCCACCAAACCACAACCACATAGCCCCCTGTATTTGTCATTCAGCATTGTCTCTGGATTGTGGTAGAGAAGGAGAACACACATAATATCTTTTATGGGCAAAAGGTGTTTTCCATGTCTGGCACTAACCCCTTTCATAAAGATCTCCCTCCTTTGTTACCAATGTATTTGTCCTCTTTTCTGGCAAACATTTCTCCCTGTCCATGAGTAATCATAACCTTGATGAATTAGTCCATTTAAAGTTGTTAACAATTGCTCAGTTAGTTAAAACCCCATTCGTCAACTTAATAGTATATGAAATCAGCGATTACCACTAGGTGAGAGATTAATATTGCCGCTGATAACATTTCAGCGTGGCAGTATCAATTTCAGACAGTCATTTTTCAGATGTGAGATCGCCGCAGTTATTTTGGCTTCCTGTCATTAGGGTGGAGAGTAATGGGCTGAGCGTGTTTTGGGGAAGTGTTATGTCTAGGCGCTCTCATTGCTTGGCCTGAAATTGTCATTAAGTTTGCCAGGAATTAAGAAGATCCAGAAACACTTACCTGCCATTTCTCCACAGAGGCCATTTATTCTCACTGACAGCTTAAAAGGCTATCAAAGTGTCTCTCCTTCAACTCTTACGAAAAAAACAAAACAGATTTTGGTGGGATGTAATTACACTTTCTATATGAGATAAATTAAAATGGTTGAAAATGTTGTCCCACTCTGTGAGTTCCAAAAATATGTATGTACACCATAAATATATATGTCAACACTTTTTAGGTTGGCTAACTGTCAATATTGTATCAGACAGTTGGAAGAATTTAAAAAATGACACCACCTTTTGTACTTGGTGATCATATTTCAGTGAGACAAAAGTTCATAATCATGAGCGGCGGATATTTTGGGACACTGGATCAGCTGTTTTTAGACCAATTGAATGTGTTTGAAGCCACTTTTCAACACTTGTGGGATCATGGTGTGGCCTGAACCCGAAAACAGCACTGACATGAGGTTTTTACTTTTCAATGCGCTGTAAACTGTTAACTGTTATGGGACACTATAGCGAAACCCACTTTAAGGCTACGTTGTAAAATAAGTATTGAGAACTCTCTCCTCTCCTCTCCTCTCCTCTCTTCTCTTCTCTTCTCTTCTCTTCTCTTCTCTTCTCTTCTCTTCTCTTCTCTTCTCCTCTCCTCTCCTCATCTCTTTCCCAAGGCCAAATTCCCTTCTCCCTTCTCCCTCTCCTCATATGTCCTGTCTTATGCAGCCCTCTCTGCTGGCTTTTGTGGTAGAAGAAGGATCCTGTCTCTGTCTCTTCTAATCAGTGACAGATGAGGATGAGCCTTTCACTCACTCTGATCTGCCTTCCTCTTCTCTTTCTCCTCCTCCTCCTCCTCTGAAATAGAATAATTAAAACGCTGCAGGATGTTTCTGTGTGGTCTGTCTCTCTCTCTCTCTCTCTTTCTCTCTCTCTCTCTCTCTCTCTCTGTCATACACACACACACACACACACACACACACACACATTCCCTCTCTCTCTCTGTGGCTGTGGCCTCGGCTCCATGCCGAAGGGCCTCTTCTGTGTCTTAAAGACCATATCCAGCTCTGGAATTGGTTAAATAGTTGGAGGAAAGACAACTTCTCTGAATAGTTTCATTAAGGTAGCTGGTATAGACTTCTATTACTTCTACTAAAACTACTACTGGCACTGCCAATATTGGTAATAATACTAATCATGGTTGGGTTGGGTGTGGGGGGGGTGCATGGGTGGTGAAGAGGTTGTACTTCTTACTCTTGTAGGTCACACATTCTCTGTGCGTACCACTATATATATATTTTTTTTTATTGCGTGTTCGGTTTGTAACATTTCTCTGTTTTCTGTTTCTCTGTATATAAAACTCTTGATATATTTTTATCATAAATTAAAACCGTATGATTCTAGACCGGTGTCCTGAGTTCAAACGGGAGCGTATCTAAAGTGACAAAATATTGAAGGAAAGTTAATATGTCCTGCATATTTCTTAACACGTTTTGGACACATTTGTCATAACCGGAGACACGCCTGGTGTTCTGTTATGCAGGCAGTTAAACTGTGAAAATCATTCATCACAAATCATTCATTTCTCACGGTTCCTTAATTGTGAAGGACACAGGTAACAGAGAATACATCATTTCTGTCATTGTGATCGCATTGGAGAGCAAACAAATAATTTTTTTACCAAGTGACAGTTGAAAGTTGCTAATACAACACCGAGGATGTCTCCAGCAGTAACGAGTATCTCCAGTTTTTGTTTACAGTTGACAAATTGATGTCTGCGCTTTCATTGCTCGTTAGCCTGGGGCCAAATCAGCCTAGGGCTACGGATAACCCTGGGCTAAGAATGTGTTGCGTGAAATGCACTCTAGTGTCTCTATGCCCCATTCCTTTTGACACCTACCCTGCATTCTTTATTGGTGTTCATCCAGTATTTATGCCAGAGTTGGTGATATTGCACCAGTTGCCTTTCAAGGCTTGTTTTCATCTTCTGAAGTTTTTTTTTTCTTTTTTTTACCCATTCATATTCTGTTCTCTTCCACCACCTCGAAGGGCAAAGGCTCTGAGAATAGCAAATTCCCTTCCTCCTCATCTCTGTTCAATTTGCCGTAGGGGAGAGCCAGCCCAGAAAGTTTAACTCTGAGTTCTGTCAGTTTCGTAGACAAAGCAGTGGACGAATGAGCTGCGAGAACCACTTGTCACCCATCTTTCCGTGTCGGTAACTCTGCTCCAATGTTCCTTTCAATTAAACACACATATCGCAATCTACAAACATTTTTGCTGGAGAAGCACTTTTCTCTTGTCCTCTCTCTTAAAAAGAAAAAAAAACCCTTTTTCTACACTCCTGTCTTGTTAAAATCAAAGAGTTTGCACTTAATTTTCCTACGCTGTGATGGGAAGATTCTTTCTCTGGCCCATCTGAAAGAGAATGTGTCTGCCTGCACGCACACACACACACACACACGCACACACACACACACGCACATGCACGCACTCTCACACAGAGGGCTCTGATTATTTACAGTTTTAATTAGTCCAAAACGTGGAAATGTAAGTGGAATTGGAGATGACCTAACATAGATTACCATGTGCCCTCAATTTAGCTGTAATTACCACTCCGCATGTACAATCACAGCTTTCCTCCTCTGCTTTTGCCACGTTTTCTGTGGATCTATCCGCCTCTCCAAATGCTTGGCTTTTGGGACGGAGGGGACGGAGGGGATGGAGGGGATGTGTTTGTGTGAGGAGAACTCAGGATGTGGAACAACATGAAACACTGGAGAAGACGAACTGTCAGAGTGAGTGGTGTTTCTTCGGCCATCGGTCGGTGAAGGAGTCCTCATCTTCCTCTCTGACTTGCTGTCTGTCTGGCTTGTCAGTACTGGGGGAAAAAGTGCTTTTGCTGGCAGGGAAACGACAGTGAGGCTCTATTGGTCCAATCAAGCATAATTGGAGATTAAAATGTATATTGACATTAGCAAATTTAATTAGCCGGATTAAAGGGAGAGCAAAGAAAGAGGAAGTGATAATGATGGCTGTCAGTTATTACGGGATAGCTTTTCTGACATACACTGACACACACACACACACACACACACAGAAAAAGACACACAGACACACGCTTAGACCTGGTTAAAACACTGGGAGGGGAGACACATGGGAGAGGATGAATTGAATAGCTGCCAGCTGCACTGGAATCTCCTCTGGAAACTTTGTTCAAGATTTGACTGTGATTAGAGATAAATAGAACCACCCTGACCAGCCACCAGCATGCACACACACGCACACACACACACACACACACACACACACACGCATTGTCCGTCTCTTTCCAAGAGACCGGATCTCCCCAATCTTCACATGCAGCCTTGTAGACAGCATGAAGAGAGTTTGGACTTGTCAGCGTGTTGAATGGCAGATGTTGCATGATGTATTTAGTCAGTTTAACTACCACTGGCACCGGATTATGTCTGTCAGAGTGAGGAAAAACTCTGCTCTGACCCAGAATTTCAGCGCTTTAATGTCACCCAGAAGTCTCTTTTTCTCTCTGTCTGTGTGTCTTTCTCCGTCTTTCTCCGTCTCTCTCTTTCTCTCGGTGTTATCTGAGAGGTAAGAATAGGTAAGGTCGAGACGTGTTTTATTGAGCTGTGGGGAGACGGCACGGTCCAATGTCTGTCTCCGCCTCGTCACGGCAGGGGGGCCCGCCTATCAAATGCTCTCGGTTCCTCTCTCCTCCCTTCACCTCGCCTGACTTTTTCGATCTGTTTCTTCACCTCCACCGTTCCTCTGTCCTCCTTTTTTCGTCTCTTCTTCTTCTTCTTCTACCGCCTCTTCCCTCCTGTCTCCTCCTCAAGAGCTACAGGTGAAAATTGCCACAATTCCATTCTCTCACTTCTTAACCTTACTTCTCCTCCCTTCCCCTCGTCTCTCCATCTCTGCTTCTTTTGTCGTAGTCTTCTTAATCATCTTTTTCTTCTTGTACTTCTACCTCGTCCTCATTAGTTGTAATCATAGTAGTGGTGATGGTACTACTAGTAGAAGTAGTGGTTGTTGTTTTGTTTTCTTCAGTTTATGACTATGAGGGCCTGTTATAATTTTAATTCTCAGTATGAAGCCTCCGCCTTGTATTCTCTCTCCGATTTTCTCCTCTATGCTGCTCTTTTGAAGTGCCTCCATATCGATCCCCGTCCCCAAAAAGCTGCCGTGTGTGTGTGTGTGTGTGTGTGTGTGTGTGTGTGTGTTTGGGGCGGTTTCTGATCAGCCTTTGCCCAAGGAGTAATCAGATGCATTAATGAGCGCCGACTTTAACTTGGACAGCCGGCTGCACTCAGACACAGACATCGTCGATATGTTCCCTCCGCTGTCTGCCCAAGAACAAAACAAGCTTTAAAGGCGAGAGAAAGAAAGGGAAGGGGTGAAAGCTCTTTTGGAAATGCGAGTTTGTGAAGCATGCCTCTAAAGCGATATTTCACCTTGGTACAATGTTTTCTTTTTAACATTAGTTACCCCTGGAAACTATTCAGCACCTATGTTTTTTTTCCCCTGACTCTCTATCAATAACAGCCAACAGGCAGAATTACTTATTGAAAAAGGAGACAAAGACCCAAGGATGGGGGGGTGCGATTAGTTTCCCTGACCACTTCATAGAGGAGTAGCAGACTTGTGGAAAGGAAACAAAATCAACTGAGTACCAGACATCACAATAGAAAAGCGGGACAGCCAACATAGCTGGCTCGCTGTTGGTGAACAGGCATATGCTTGCCAAAAACTACATATGTTGTGCCAGAGTCAAATATCTACTTGGTTGGCAAGGCAGAAATGGAGAGCTGCTCAAGTGGTAAAAGATATTTCTGCTTTTAACTGTTCTTTTCTCTTCTTTGGCTCAGTGGTAGCAGTGGCAGCAGTCGTCATAGTAGCACTTGTAGCAACAGTCATAGCAGTAGTAGCATCAATAGCAGCAGTAGTAGTAGTAATTGTAGTAGTAATAGTAGGTTGTTAGTTGATGTACAGTGTATCCAGATGTGATGGTCTAAGAGAAAGGACACTGACTGAGGATCACAGATAATAGAGTCAGATCACCATTCTGACGTTAACAGTGACTTAAGAAGCAACCTGGTCTCATATCAGTACTCTTATTCTGAATTATTAACAATACAATACAACACCTGAAGTACTGCTCTAGGCATAGCAGTATAGGCAGTATTAGTTCAGGTAGAGTCTGTTGCTATGCTGGGTTTTCGCCTGCAGAGGGTGCAATAAGACTGGCTAAGAACAGTGAGAGGAGAGGCAGCATCAGCTCAGTGTTCCCCTAACGCTTAGACTGCAGAAACAGTATCCCATACAGTCTGTAAACACCAGAGTTTGAAGACGATGATAGATATTTGACTAACACAAAGTTCCCTTAGCTATTTGTTTTTCTTTCGGTTTATGCAGGGGAGATGAGTTGTAGACAGGAATATTCACAGGTAGTCCCTTAAAGTCACAGTCGCAGCAAAAATTATGCTTTATAACCTGTTGATACTGAGGTTATAAGACAAATATATGGTGGTCAGGTGTATAATGTTATAACGTTGTTGGCATGTATGAACTTTTCATGTCCTTAGAATGGACACTTCCATGTTCTATCATTGTAGTCTCCCTCATTTCATGTAATGAAGTAAGCATGTTCTCACATATAGAGCGCATTTGTGGACAAAGCCTGAATGGCCTTTGCCATGGTAATGTCCAATCTCTGAGGGCTGTAGATATTGTACTAGAGCTCATCTCTCTGACAACGGTATAATAAATAGTACCAGGAAAAGCACTGAAGAATGTTAATGTGAATGTGAAATCCATTTCTATTCATTGTGAACTCTGTGGCTGAGCACATGGAGGGACCACAGCCTGAGACAGGAGGTAGAGTTGAGAGGAGCCATGCTCAAGTGCACTAGTTTTTAAAATTTAGCTTTTGAGACCCATATTTTTTTTAATTTATATTTATTTTAAAAATATTTTTTCTGTTTGTGGAGTCTAGCTTTGCAAAATTTATTAGGTCTTCAGGCTACTAACCCTGCTAGCCAGCAAGAGAAGAAGTAAAGTAATGAAGTACAGTTACTCTTGTTACTGTAACTGAGTGGCTTTTTTGTGTACTAATACTTTTTTTATTTATTTATTTTTTTTTACTTTTTTTTTTTTTAGGTCAGTAGGCAAATTTATTTTTACTACTGTAAGTTTTGACTGAAGTATTGTACCTTGCTACATTTAAAATCACATCCAATACAGGGTATACATTTTATAAGCTCACCATAAGCCTTGAAACTAGCCAATGGTAAATTGCATGTGCATCAAATATGTGGCGGTAACATTAACTAAATGGAACATTAAATACTCAAATTTATCCATGATAATAAATTGGTTAACATTAGCCAAAAGGCCATTCATCCAATTATGATTTGTGTTTGCCTGGTTGCGAGCATTGCTAGCTAGTTAAACAGCTAATAGCAGAAGAAATGTAGTAACATTATTGAATAATGGAAGTGGGCATTTTCAGTATTGTTGTTGTTTTTTTTGTTTTTTTTTAAATCATTGATCACTACTGTAATGGAATCCTGTCACACAATGAATTGTTGTGGTGACTTAGGCTTTACTTTGTCTATTCACTTTAGGTAAAAAAAAAAAAATACAAAGCAGTTGAACTCTACTCTCCGGTCGGTTTTACAACACATGGGAAAGATCATATCTAACAATGTATGTTTTTTTTCTTTGTAAAAGTACATTTTGAATGAGCTACTTTTTACTTTTACTTAAGTCGAAGTCAAATTATTGGTGAAAAAATCTACTTAAGTAACATTTCAGCAGTAACAGTACTTGTACTTGAGCAGGATATTTTGGTACTCGTTCCTCCCCTGCTAGCCAGCAGTAAATTACTCAGCCAACTGCATCGCAGCAACTTGGAAAGGTTTCGGCAACATAACAGCCGGTGCCTTTGGATATCAATTTATGCAGAATAATTTTGGCACCCATTTTAATTCTCCTGTGGCCCAGCGTTGGGTTCTGACCTGGCCAGTGTTTGAAAACCATTGCTCTGGAGGCCTTCTGTTTATCCAGCTCCAGACAGCAGCAGCTTCTGACACCCAGCCAGGGGTGTCACTATGATTCATGGCCCATTCCGACACCTCCCTCACTCCTTTACTCTTCTTAATCTCTTTGCGCTCTTCTCCCTCTCTTGCTCTCTCTCTCTCTCTCTGATGATGGGTTTTCCTTTTGTTTGAGAAGGGCAGAAATGATGTCATCATTTAAAGCAGGAGCCCAGAGCCAGGATGGAGGCCTAGCCTTTAGCCCAGTGGACTAGTTTGTCTGTACCATGATGAATAGCCCCCCTTGGGGATGACAGGGGATCTCGAGAAAAGCAGAGCAGAGGACAGAGATATAGAACAGAGGAGGAGAGGATGGGGGGGGAGAAAGTCTACCTGTCGTTTTCCGTTCATTTTGAACTCCTTTTATCCTCTTGTCACCCTCATCTCCCTGCTACTCCTCCATCTCAACCCATCACTCCTCCCTCAAACAAGCCCTCTGTCTGTATTACTCCCTCTCTATTTCTCTCTCTCCTCCCTCTGTCTTTGCACTGTTGTTTTCTGATTGAGAGGCCAAAGCTGCTCTAATCACTGACTTCATTACTGATGATGGATAAGAGGCAGAAAGGTGTGTCTGTGTGATTGCTTTTGGGCATTGTACCTGACATGCAGTGTGCATATATATTTGTGTGTGTCCATTTGTGCGTGTGACCCATCCTCTCTCCAACATTACCCCATGCTACCGTCCCCCTCCACCTCCACCCACCTCTGCCTCCCCCATAATGCATTTGGGGCCTGTGCTAGCAGCGGCGGTTCAATACTGGGGGTAATGAATGTGTTTAATAAGCGCAGTGGGTCGATCGGCTTAATGAAGGTGTGACAGAGGATGGGCCAGGAAAATGCTGCCGTAACGAGACGCTAACGAGCCACTGGGGTTAACGAGGTCATGCTATAATCGGGATTCCCTCACCTGTCCTGTTTCTGTCTGTCTCTCTTTGTTTTTGTCCCAGCTCCAGCTCTCTCGCTCTGCCTCCGTCTACCCTCCGCTCACGATCATTTGTTCATTTGTCCCTCTATCTGTTAGTCTTTTTTCCTTTGTCATATTTTTTCACCCCCCCCCCTTATCTCTCGCTCCATCTCTATCTGCTTTGCTCTACTGTGCCTCCCTCTGTCTCCCTCCTATTTCTCTTTCTTTCACTCTGTCGCTCTGTCACGCATGCTGTCTGTCTGACTGTTAGTCTCTCTCTCCCTGTCTCTGCCGCCTGTCTATCTTTTCAAGGTCGACCTGGCTTAGGAAAGCGGGGTGAAATCCTCTCGAGCAGTGAACCCTTTTTTTCCTTCCAAGAAACCTGCTTCTAAGAGGCCTGCCAGGCTATTTGTAGAGGCTTTGTGCCTTTGTTGTCGTGGGTCGTGATGTCAGAAAAACCCCTCTGTTTCAGAGACTGGCAGCTGCACGTCACAATGCTCCACTGCAATGGACTTTTTCATAGGGGTTTCAATATTGGCACAATTTCTGCTTTATAGCTGTCCGCATGACACAGAAATGAAGCTCGTTTGGTTGCAATTTCTGAAATAAATATTCTCTAATATTCCACAAAGTCAGACCTCACTTCAGTATAGTATAGTATGATGGCCAGAACTGCAATTGAATAGAGTCTGCATACTATTAAACCCTGTTGGGAGTGTAATAAGAAAGCCCCAGTTACCCCTGTTTAGCCCTATAGTAGACAACTAGCTATTAAACCGTATCCAAGCAGTCCTGTTTTGTAATGCAATTTGTAGCTTGTTGGAAATCTGTGCCTCTGTCAGCGACCTTTACAACAACATGCAGCTCTTACACAACAACATTGGCTTGACTTGAAGTTTAGCAGCTAGCTAGCTAGCTAGTAAGTTAACTTTTAGCTGTCAGCTCACTGTGTTGTGTTACCACTTTATCGGCACACCTGTCAGTCGAGGCAATCGTGGATTGCTCTTACCTATAATGGAAATTCTTTATACTCTGTTAGCTACAAGTAATTCACTTATCACTTATGTGTCTGCAATCTGAGGGAAATCCTGACACACTGAGCAGAACGTTGTTTCTTCATCGCCTGCCGCGTTGTGTTGCGCCCGCGGGAACTTCCCTCTCCAAGTCGGGATAAATTTCCTCTCACTTTTCGCTTCATATCTCTTTCATTTTCTTTCATTTTTTCTCTTTCTTTCTCACTCGTCGCCTCAAAGTTGAGCGGCCTGTCAGACTTCGTGCTGCATGACTCAACACCTTTCAACCAATCGCGTCTTACACGGTGTGATAGTGGTGACATAGTACTTACTGAAGTGCATACATACACGATACACAAAGTTGCATAAAGAGAACATGCACCTAAATTCAGATCATAGTACTTGTTTCTTTGAATCATGCAACTGCAACTTTTTTACTTGTCCCGTTGTCCGTTCAAGCAAGTGACAAATACATGTCACTCGTCCAAATATGTTTCCACTTGCCCCGCACAGACAGTCGTTAATGTTGAACGCGGTACGATAATGTAGAGTACACGTGTGCTTGAGTGTCATAGCCTCTCTGACCACTGACAAAGTTTCCCTCCTCTCAGCTGCCATCCGTAGGCCACCCACTCTTGTCTATGAGAAGCAGCCATTACTCTCTGCTTCTTCTCCACCCGACACCGGTATTTCAACGGTGGAAAAGTGTGACTTCCTGAACCTCACATTTCTTCGCCCGGCGTTTCCCGAGTGCAACAGCGTTATGAGATATAGCATAGAGACAAGCAATCGATTAATGGTGCACTTAGCTGAGCTAATTAACAGCTATGTAGGAGTGGAGAAAGCATCAGGCAGCATCGGGGAGGCTGGTTCTTCGTCGCCGCGACCCCAGATAACCCTTGAAGCGCAGATCACTTTACAGTATGGTTTACAGCGCAGGTTGGAGGGCCTAGCCACTGCACAGACACCAGGCACACTTCTCAGGGTCAACTTCATCACTGAGCAAGGATATAGCAGGTCATTGAGGTCAACAGCAGTTCGATTGCTGCTACTGCGGAGAAAAATAATTTTGTCTGTTTTTGTTTAAGACAACTTTTAAAGAGTCAGTTTGGATTGCCTGATGAAGACCTTGTCTTTGAGATAACAATGGAGTTTTATCCCAGTATGCAGGGATTTTTTGTTCATCCTTCAAGGTTTCTATTTAAGTCTACTTGCTAACAAATTAGATATGTGCATTTCAACCTTCATTTTTTTTTAATACTTTTCTCTCTTCTCCCTCTTTCCTCCTGTCATTCAAACTGTTTCTCTCCTCCGAGAGCTGGAACGACATGAACAGCAGATCTTATTGTCACCTGCCACTCTGAGTCTTCAAATCCCCGCTCTCCCCTTTCCTCTTCTCTCCTTGCATCCTCCCTCCTCCCTCCCTCTCTCTCCTTCCCCCTTTGCTCCCCTCAGCCCCTCTCCTACTTACATCCGATGTGTATTTGGCCTAGCTAAATTAGCTCTCAATTAAAAGTGAATTTGGTGAAAGTGAGTGTGCTCCAGAGGGCACAGATGAAAGGGAAGGGGGAGCTGAAGGGCTGGCTGGCTGACTAGTTGACTGACTGGCTGACTGGCTGTATTCTGCATTGTGTATTTTGGGGCATGCAGAGTAAATTATGTGTGTGTTGTTGAGTGAAAGCAGCTGATTTGCATTTAGATAAATCCCTATGGATAGGTGGTTGTCATTGAGATGCAGGGGGGTGAATCCAATGGCCCCCTACCCATGCACCAGTACCTGCAGGGGAGGTGTGTGTGTGTGTGTGTGAGAGAGGGAGAGAGAGAGAAAGAGCTCCATGCTGCACTACCTGCAGCATTTGCCCCACTTTTCTAGACAGCAGTGGAGGGATGGAAATATGAACCATGATGGGAAACATAGGTGTGTGCATGTGTGTGTCTGCACAAAATAAATCTGTTTCTAAACGTGTTATTTTTTCTGCGTAGGGCTAAAATCAAGACAAATCAGAACTGACCACACACATGTGGCAGCCTCTGTGTTCTGTTAGACATACAGTTGATCTGTTGGAAAACTCAGATCCACTAGAGGTGTGGTTTTTCCGTGCTCGCATCGTTCCCTTTTCGTTCATAATGAAAAATAGACACTCTTAATAGCATGTTATGAAACGACGAGCAGAGTGCTGTAATCAGGGGCCACAAATAGTTACTCTGGTGGATCTTTACATTTATATTTCCAGTCCTGATTGTACTGTATGGTGAAGCCCAGCCCAATGCTCATAGGCCCTGTTTGTTTAGCTAATTGGGTGCACTGATGAGGATGCTGATAACGGATATTGGGTCGATAACAGGAAAAAAATGAAGTTGGATACCAAGAAACCTGCTTGATTTGCTACCTTTTCTTGAACATCGAAGCATGTTCGAACTCTTAATTGGAGAAACAATTTTGTTTATGTTGCACATTGATAAAACATTGCTAGGTGCAAATTACTAATGGATTATATCTTAAATATTTTTGTCCAATGACCCCAAACCAATGATCTAATTCTACATTGTTCGGAAAATGAATGGATGGAGTTGGTACTAGGTATTGACCGCTACTTCAAGTTTGAATCTGTATCAGCAGTGAAAAGTTGCATCAAACGATGGATCACTTGTTGTTGATGTCAGTGTTCTTGCTGGGCGCTGGGGCTCGCCGCTTTAGGCCTGTTGATGGATTGGCAGAGGGGGAGGCGGCTTGCTGCTGATTGACAGCCAGGGCTGAGCGTGGGCAGATGGGTTGTAGTGGCTGTAAATATGAAGCCTGCGTGACAGGTGAAGGTCAGTGTGGTGGGAGGTAGAGGAGCAACTGAGCCTGGTGGGAGGGGGAAGTGTGTGGGTGTGTGTGAGTGTGGGGTGTGTGCGGGGGTGGAGGTGGGGGTAGGGGGGTGAGTGAGCGAGCTAGCCAGCATGACTGTGAATCTTAATTTTGTATGTGTGCCTCAATATGAGAAACATATTGCTTCTCGCATTATTAAAGTCTTTGGCTTCATTTCACACAGCACACCTGTTGTAAATACCAAACACATCATCAGAAGACTTGGTGACCTCTTGCTAAACCATCTGGCTTTTGCATTGGAACAGTTTACTAAAAAATAAGATAACCACCATTTGGTGGAAAAGTGACTGATAGCACAAAATTAAAATGACTGATAGCAGAAAATTTTACAAAAAGAAAACACATACACAGGATTCTCTCTATAGAGATTAAACTTTTAACTCATAATCAGTGCCAATTTTCATTTGCTTTGTTGTCTCTTCTTTCCTCTTTTTCTCTGTTGCTTCATCTGAATGGTATCGCTTGAAATAGCTCAAAGTGAATACCTTCCTTTTTACTGTGTGTGTGTGTGTGTGTGTGTGTGTGTTCGTGTCTGTGCAGATTCAGGCTAAAGGCATTCAGGAAACTCATTGCTCTACCTCCCCTTTTACTGTACCTTCCTCCATTGATCTCTTTCTCCTCCTCTGTAAATCCCTCTCTTCCATGAGTAATCCATTGTGGTGTTCCCATGTCTGCTGGAGCCGTGCCAGAGTAGCATGGGATTACTACGGCTGGAGACACACACACACACACACACAGAAACACACACACAGATATTTCCCTCCTCTCTGTGGGACACCACAGGAATGTGCTAGAGGACATCCATGTTGTCTTTACTGGGGCCTATCTGAACTCGAGGGAACCTTGTTTAGGGCACTAGGTCAGGGGAACGTTCCCTTTCCCTCTGTAGGGTTTTATAAAGGGAAGATAATTTAGTGAGAGTCCTGGCTTTCTTAGTCACTTTCTCACACTCTTGATTGAGAGTCTCTCAGGTTATGGAGAAGAGATGGAGGGATTTTGAAGTCAGGAGAGAGAAACAGAAAGAAGAGGATGCAAAGGAGAGGTGGAAGGCAGTGGGCCGTTCATCCCTGTAGGTCTTGTTATCCTGTCAGTGTGACACAGGTATCGTCGGAGAGGAAACTGGATGCCTCTGGAGAGGACACACACACACAAACATACACGCACACACACCTCGGAGCTGCTCACCGTCATGCCTTACGTCACGTGGAAACCTCCTTCAAATATTTTGCAGCTTTTCAAGAATTACAAAAAAGTGTCTGACAATGCTTTTTTGAAATTCTACAGTCTGTTTCATATGTCCGAGTGTAATAAAATGTTCTCTACTGGCAGAGGAGCAAGTGCATGCTCAACTCCTGAAATAATGTAAAAACATGAAAATGAAAAGATGGGATTGCTATGGGGATTTGTTTTTAAGTTTCTTTTTCCATGTTTGGAAAAAATTAGGAGAGAGAAAAATGAGAGAGAGAGGGTGTTAATATACGACAAAGTGTCCCAGGCTGGATCCGAACCCAGGACGTTACGGGTACATGGTATGTTTCTTCGCCAACTGAGCCACCAGGATGCCCTGGTAAGGGGTGTAGCATTGCCCAGCTGAAGGGTCAAGGAAGTAGTAAGAGCCAAACTCAGGACAAGGTCCAAAAGGTGCATTCATTTACAATTCTCCCAGTACATATGTAAACTTAGAAGATGGAAAAGAAAAGTGACCAACAAAACCTTACAGCATCATAATAAAACTGAACAGCGAATAACCACAACTCAAAAAAGGCATGTGAATAGATCATTACTGCCTGACCTTCTTTCTACAAAGGCTAGAGACAGCAGTTCAGTTACCCATAATTCTCTGCCTGGACTACACCCATCTGGCTGCAGGGGGTTTAGCTTAACTCCACATCAACCAGGTTATATCATTAACATGAACTAGTCCATACCCGGGGATGCGCGCGCCACAACTCCGCGCAGACTTGCCAAAAATGAGCATAAACAGCATAAATTTGGGAAAATGGAAAAATCAGCTTTGTCAGTCCCTGCCTATGCCAATGCTCAATGCCCATGTGCAGTTTCAGATTGATTGGCCAACCCATTGAGGAGCAAAATGGATGCAGACAGACAGAGTTTTCCTCATTTTATAGTAGGATATTTTACATAATGTCACTTTAAATCTGCTTCAAAATAACACAGGAAATTACAGCAAATATTCACTAACATTTACTTACTACAGCAAGACAACCAGTATCAGAAAAATGGAAAAACCCCACAAATGGTATCTTACTACTTACTAGCGCTGATCTATATGGAAGAAGTTGGGCGGCTCCCAAGGCTGGCGTGTTATTATTATTTTATACTCTTATTTTCTATCTTTGCATTTTAATATCCTGCCTTGTTTTTGTTGTGTGTGTATTGACTGTTTTATCTTGTAGTTTGATGTCTTTGCTGTTTGATGTGTTTTAGTATTTTATTGTGAAGCACTTTGTAACCCTTGGTTTTGAAAGGTGCTATATAAATAAAGCATTACATTACATTACATTACATGTGGTACGTCCGGTTTGAAACTGTAACAAAACAAAAATTAGTACAACTCAAAAATAACTAACACAAAAGCAATAAATGGAAAGTAAAACGGAATCATGTTTATGAATTCCATCTTGTGAAGGGCTCATTGCATGAGTGGAATATGGTCTCAATAAAAAATGTAAAATGCAAGTCTCCTTCAAAAACGCGTTGCCAACACGTTGCGACCGACATAGGTCTTCATCAGGGTCATTGTCAGCAGTAGCTTACACACCTATATTGTGTTACACTAATGAGTTGAGTGGGAGGATGGTTCTCTATCAATGTGCAAGCCTATTGGTCAAAAAACAAGGAAGTGATACATCATCAATAGAAAGGAGAAAGAAGGAAGAAAGGAGGAGGAGGGAAGAAAGAAAAGGGGAGGGAAGGGGGATGGAAGGAAGTGAAGAAGAGAGAGAGGAGATGAGAGCAGGGGTAAACCTAAATCATTAAAAAGAAGATAGATATAATGTGGCTACCAAGTCAAGGTGGACCTAATCCTTTCCTTATGTACACATGATGAATTCCTCCATCTATAACCTGGTCCACATTTTTCTGTTCATAACTACAAACACATATTGACTACACAATCACCTTAACCATCAATAGTTCCATATATTAAAATACATTTTTTCTATTATTCCTGAAGTGATATTTCACAGAAAAGGAGAAAAGTCTATCTCATCATTGAGGCCGGGGTATTTCGTTGCTTTTTCAGAGTAGTCTTTTTAGGCGGTCGCCTCCTCTAATGTCCTTTTTCAAAAACTTCTAACACCATGACTTTCAGTGTATGAGGGTTGCCATGTCCCGTTTGCACATAATGTAATGCCATAGCACAATCAACATTCTTTGTGCGGATGGCATTTTTATGTTCTGCAACTTGGTCTTTTAGTCTTCTTTTTGTTCGTCCTACATAGAAACAACCACAGGGGCACTCCAGTCTATAAACAACATGTGTGGTGTTGCAATTGGCAAAGTGTCTCATTTGATATGTGCGAGATGTGCTCCCATCTTGAAAATGATTGATTTTCATGACATTATCACAATGATTGCAACTCCCATATTTAAAAGTTCCACGGGGCTTTTGTAGCCAGGTTGTTGGTGTGGGTGGGGGAAGATAGCTCCGTACCACCTTGTCTCTCAGGGTCGGTGCGCGTCTGAATGAGAACAGGTGGTTCTGTGAACAGTGGTTGGAGAGATACGTCACTCTGAAGAATGTTCCAATTGCGTTTAATGATGTTTCTTATTTGAGATGCTTGTTCGCTGTATTGCGTCGCAAAATATATTTTTGAAGACTGGTGTGGTTTCTTTTTGGTTTGGAGTAATTGTTTTCTATTTGAAGTGATTTTTCCACTGTATTTCTTTTGTATCCTCGTTCAGTGAAGCGGTTCGCCATGTCTCTAGCCTTGTCCACAAACTTCCTCTGTGTCACATATACGTCTTAGTCGTTGGAACTGTCCAAATGGAATGTTGTCTATAAGAGTCTTTGGATGGAAACTATCGGCCCTTAAGATTGTATTTCGATCAGTGGCTTTTCGATGGATAGTAGTATGTAAGTCCCCATCATCTGTTTTTGTGATTTTCACATCTAGGAAATTGATTTCCTTTTTGCTGTATTCCAAAGATAGTTTCAGGCTCTTATTGGTATTGTTCAAATATTTATGAAATTCAAGTACCACATTGTCTTCATGTTTATGAATTCTTTGCCCCCAATTAACCAGAGAATGTGTTGATGTTAATGCAACAAAATGCTAACGCTAAGCATAAACAAACCCGTGTAGTTACTGTGTAGCGGTGTTACAATGTAGCCATGGATTACTGATTAACTTGGAGGAATTGGAACCAAAACAAAAAGGCAAATGTGTGGGATGAAAGTGTGAATGCAGACTGATTAGAGTGGGAAACGGATGAAAATATACAGTATCTGTGTTGGCCTCCTGACCACCTTGTCACAAGGGGTTTTTCTTGTGATAGTAGTGCTAACCTAATGCAGAGAGGGATCTAAGGAAAGCGTTGGTTACACTAATTGATCCTTCACTCGATGACCAGACAGACAGAATAACCATTCATAACATGCCAACTTTCTCAGCCTGGGACTGAAATTAAATCAGTTTATTCTGCTCATTTACACGCTACCCGTACTCTTGTGTGTGGACCCAGAAGGAATAAACCTTTGTCTCATATATATATATATATATATATATATATATATATATATATATATGACAATGGTTTGTATAGTATGTGTGTGGAGGCCCACTCTCTACTTTGTCAGCTGCCTGTATATGAGAGGACAGGGGTGAGGGAGGTTTGCTGACTGGGGGAATTAAAGAGCGCTCCACTGCTGTATGGGATTCAGCAAGACCAGGGTGAGCCAGTCATGGCTGTGTGTGTGTGTGTGTGTGTGTGTGTGTGTGTGTGTGTATACAGTCTCATCCTGCCTCTCTATTTCACTTTTTCCGCCTCCCCCTGCTCGCTCCTCTCTGTCTTTCTCCCAGTAATAAAGCAGAGTATTTATTTCCCTCTCTCCGGCTCTCAGGTCTCTTAAAGGGAGTCGGGGACCAAACTGATATTAGACAGTATGTGTGTGTTTGTGCGTGTGTGACAGTGTGTATGTGTGTGTGTGTGTGTGTGTGTGTGTGTGTGTGTGTGTGTGCGGGCTCCGTCTTGCTCTCACTCTCACGCTGTGCTGTCTGCTCGTCTCATCACCCATCCCAAACGTACAGTTGCGTCTTCTTGCGTGCTAACACACCGAGATTGAAAGTTGCTGATTCTGAGCCGGGGGGACTCGTAGAGGAGAGGCCTCTGGCGGGGGCTGATTGAGCTGTGCTGAGCTGAGGTAGAAAAGTTACAGTAGCATGCTATTACCTGCCAGCACCAATGGAGTTTATTAGCATTGCAGATACGCTCTGGCAGAACTCCGTGCAGCCAAGCAAATAATTTTATGACTCTGGTCCACGAGGGAGTTAAAGGCTAAAAAGGTTTGTCTCGTTCGTGTCAATGAGACTTCGACGTAGGCTCTCTTTGGCTGCTTGCATGCCAATTTACGGAAAAAAGATTTTTTTTCTTTTGTGGAAGTATATGCAAGGCTTCTGCAAATACTTTGGAATCAAAGGATCATTTGCAACTAGGTTAGCTAGATTGATTAAAGCCTGACATTTGGCCGACTGGCTTTGTGGATAGGTGGATAGATGCTACAAAGTTTCTTGCATATTCCTTGTGTAAACGAATTAGCATAAGTTATCAAGGTGGTGCCAGATTACTTACAAAAAAACCTATGTTGGTTGAGTCACATTTTGCTGGGCCAAAATCTTAAAACAATGTTTTGTAGTGTTTTTTTCATGCTAAGGCAGCAGAGCAGAGATACCTCAGAGTCTTATGCTGGTGAATTAGCTCTCCACTGCTATGGGACCGGGCCTGACAGTTGGCACAGTGAAGATGATTTATGACTGGCCAGGAGAGTCAGAGATGGATGAGGAGAAATAACTTTGATCAAAGTTTTCCTCTAACAACAGAAGAAAGGCCCTTCTTAGTCCCTGATGATAGCTGGCAGTGGCCTGACTTTATTTTTCAGATTTTTCAGCAGCAGTCTGCCTGCTTGTTTTATAGTTGTACACCTGTACATTATACAGCGTGCACGTAGGTGGTGTGCACGTGCAAATGTACACATGATCGTGTGCACGTGTACACACACTCTCCCGTCACAACTCAGTAGACTACAAGAGGTTCAATATGTGATATTATTAACAAATTGACTGCATGTTGTCATAAGCTATCTCACTCTGACAGATGGATATTTGTGTTTTCATTCAAAGCCTAATAACTCCAGATACTCCTAGCAAATGATCCCTGACAATTCCTATTTTTCACTACCAGCTTACATTAGCCCAGTGGTTCACCTCAGTGGCTGGGTTATTCTTTGTTCGTGTGTGTGTGTGTGTGTGTGTGTGTCCTGAGCAGTTTTCAGCTTATTTCTGTTCATTGACTGCTGATAAGCCTGTTTGTAGCCTGGGGTGAAAGCAAAATTATTATCCAATGAATCTCTGAACAGAAACAAAATTGGGAGAATTTCTTTAGATGATGTCCATCCACAACATAATTTTCCTGTGTTCCTGAACTGGTCATGAGTGTTTGCTATAATTTGGTGTAAAGGGTACAATTTTATTTTTTCAACTTTTTATGATTTTTCGTCCATGCAGGAATTGTGTTTATTCCCTGTTTAGTTTTTGTTCCTCAAACCGTTTCCTCAAAGTATCATTCCATCTGAAATCAGACATGCTGTCACATACTGGATGTCTCAAAATTGGTAAATTTTCCTCAACCAAATTCTGTAACCAACCATATGAATAAATACGGCCCTGGATGCCAAGTAGTTTACAAGAAATAAAGGTTCGATTAAGGTCCAGAATGGCCATTCTTTACTAGGACAATATTTTCAGATAGCAGTTTCTCTGGAAATAATCACGATAAAAAGCAGAATTTGGGGGGTATTGCTGCAGTAGCCAACAAGAACTTCAACTTAACAAAAATTCAGATTATTTTTATTTATTTATTTATTTTTATAAAGCTATTTATCTTCAGTTGTGGAAAATAAAATGTTGGCATATTTGTTCAGCCTCAAAACTTTCACATTTTGTATGCATGTACTGTGTAGCAATTTGCATTATCCTTTGTGATAAAATTACTATTACAATTATTATCTCTGTTCTGATGTATATTTTGATTAAATATTGCCTTTGGGTAGCTGGGGTCACTGTTCTTGGTCAGTATTGAAATGAATTTTAGAAAATATGGCAGCCAAACAACTGGTAGGCCTAATACAACTATTTCACAGATTTGTTTTATATTTAATTTTGTTTTTTCTTCTTTGTTTAGCAGCCATTCAGTGAAAGCATTATAGAAATAATACACCAAGAACTATTTCAGTTCTGGGTGTACACTGATAAATACACTTAATTTATTTTTGTGAATTGTGTAATCCAGTCACTTTCTTTTGTGTCCAGATCATTTAGCCTCACCTGGGCTCAAAAAACAGACCGCTCACCAACACAAAAGGCAGAGATAATGAGCCGATTGATTCAATTAGGCCTAATTTAGGAATGGAACAGAACCTCAGTGTACTGCCAAGGCAAGAGGTTTCAACCAGAGGTAGATGGTGTAGATTATGTTTCTAATAGCATTTGATTGTGAAGCTCAGTCCCCCTGTGTCCAAAGTGTGCTATGCTCCATAATTAGGGTTTTAATTAGTTTTAACCATGAAGGAATTCTATAAGGCTGATGACCTGTTGCACACATTTACTATTTACCACCATGCTTAATTTGTGAATGTTTCAAGACTGTACTGTTATGCTCACATGTGACTTTTTATCCTTGCACTTTTTTTGTTACGTTCATATTTGGGTGAGAATCTTATTTATTTTGTATTAATTTATATACACTCAGATAAAAGTTTTGTCCCCCCCCAAGATGGCACCCATTTTGGAGCATTTTTGGCCCCCTGTATCTCTTCAACTATGTAGAAGTCTGTTTTATTCAATAGACAAAGATTGCGGCACAGAAGTGCGAGGACGATTTCAGATATAAACCCGTAAAACTGCAAAATCTTGTTGGAGAGACCCCAAACCGACAGGAGTTTCAGCAACTGAAACCTGGAAGAAAACACGGCACAAAACAGGTGGCATACTGGGCCACTTCCACACAAACGGGGGGAAAAACACAGCTTAGTAATTGGACACACGCGCGCACACAGATATATTGCCTTGTGTTGTGTTCAAGGCTTAGATGTTCAAGGCTTAGATGTTCTGTAGCCGAGACTCCTGTGGCTTTCCAGCTCGGTGTGTGTCCATCCCTGCTCATCTGCTGCCTCTCCAGAGGTCACAGCCTAATCCTGTGAAGGGGTTTGGGGCCGGTTGCCCCCAGGAAGTGGGTTTACCATGCTTGTCTCACAGGGACCAATCAAGACTGTCCGTAGCGGGGTTCCAAGTGTTGTGATTGGCCAGACAGCAGGGAGAGAAAAAAGGTGGTTTCTTCTTTGGGGTTTCTTGCTGTCCAGTAAAGGCGGATTGAGAGGGAGACATTCTTAGATACTTAGATGAAAGACACGCATGCACACACGCACGACAGGAACAGAAACTCATAAAGGACTGTTGATCACCAGTCTTTGTTGCTAGGTTCTGCACTTGCCTTCCAAATATCCACACACAATACTGGGCAGAAAATGTATTACAAACGTGGCCTTGATTCTTACATTTCTACTGTTATCCATTCTGAATGATAATGGTACAACATATCAAGAAATGGTGTGCCTAAGCAGCTTGGGAAAATTGTTAAAACAAAACAAAACAAAATGGGAAGTGCAGAACGCAAATTTGAGGTGCCTTTTTCTGTCAGTTTTCTGAGCTGCTTTCTCTTTCTCTTTCTCTTTCTTTCTCTCTCTTTCTTTCTGTTTCTGTGACTGTCTGTCTGTCTGTCTCTCCCTCCCTCCCTCGTGTCTCTCTGTGTCTCCCTCCCTCTGTGTCCAGCTCAGACACACTCCTAAGCCCGTTAGCGAGTGTGTCTGAGCTCTGTGAGAGCCAGTGTTTGATTCTGTTCTCTCTGTGTTCCCTGAGCCCAGCCAGCTTCCCAAAGCCCCCAACCTTCCCCGTCTCTCTCATCTCCCATCTCCCATGTCCCCTCTGCCATAAGACCCTGGCTGACCTGGCACGTAGGCACATAGTCACCCACGCACCCACCCACCCACCCCTCCCAAATCCCCTATTCCCCAATCCATCACCCCCAATCTCCTCTCTCAGCGAGGACTCGAATCCACCGGCCAGCCACCTCCGTTGTCTGGACCTGAAGCGCTAGCAGGTCCCTTTGTTCCGACTGATAAAAGGAAGAAAGGAGGTTTAGGGAGGAGGATTAATTTATGCGCAGGCCAGACGACACGCCTGCTTGTTGTGCCCGTGTTTTTTCCTTCCCTCCCGCTGTTCCCCTTTGCTTTCGTTCCATTATCTTGGGTGAGAGGAGAGGATATTGGGTCGAGATGCGTGGTGAACTCTCGGGGCAGCGGCACTCTTCTAATCCCCCCTCTCTCTTCTATCTTCTGCCCTCTCTCTCTCTCTCTCTCTCTCTCTCTCTCTCTCTCTCTCTCTCTCTCTCTCTCTCTCTCTCTCTCTCTCTCTCTCTCTCTCCATCCAACATTTCCTCCCTTCCTCTCTCTTCCCTTCCTCCTTTCCTCCTCCTGCCTTCACTCTTCACACTGTCCTTCCCTCCATTGCCTCCATTGCCTCCATTGCCTCCATTGCCTCTTACCCCCATCTCTCCTTCCATCGCTCGATTGCCTCCTCCATTTGTTTTTGTAGTGAGGTAGTAGTGAGGAGGAGAGAGGGTGTGGTGTTAGTAGTGGTTTTGGAAACTCTCACAGTTGTGACACTTGTTTAACCTCTCAAGCCACCGGTGAATGTCTCCACTTGTGTTGCCTCAACATTGACCATGGCCAGGTAGACAATATCCATCCCCATTATAGAAGGATGTAGCGCTCTGGTGTTTATTTTGCTTGCTGTTAGCTGCCATGCCTTCTGTTCCTCCTGACTGGCTTTAGGCTAGAACCAGGTCGCTTTTCTGCCAAATATCTTCCTCTTCTTGTGCCGGATCCGCCTTGGGTTCCACAGCCATCCCCTGTCTCCATCCCCTTCCAGCCCGCCCACCCCAGCCTCCCTCCGACCAGTTTGTCCCCCAGAGGCCCGGGTCATGGTTACTGGTCCATGTCAGCTCTCTCAGTGGGCGTGTTTGATGGCCTTTCTGCTCTCTGACAGCTCTCTGGGTCAGCGGAGACAAAGGAGAGGGAGGGGAAAGGATTAGCCCTTTATTTATGGTCTGGCTTTTATTGTATATGTTTGTAGGGGCATTTGCAAACATACAATGTTTTTTAATATGCATGAGAGTGCATTTTTTTTCTCAATTTATTCTGCGCTTGTGAACCTTGTGAACCTACGTGTGCTACTTTTGTATCCGCACATCTACATGTGTGTCAGCCAGTGGGGGAATGCAAACCGAGTGACCTTTCATCCTGACAGTGATCTCTGCCACCTTGGGACGGTCGAGGGCAGGAGTAACAGATCTGAAATGTCTCTGATCAGAGCAGACAGGAACTTGGGCCAGCGGGTGCTTCTCCCCGTTTTCCTGGCCTTCTGCCCCATTCATTGCCATCCTACCGGCCCCTGCGCCCCCTTTCACCCCAACCCACACTCTGCATCCCACGCCTGCTGTACCAGTAGGGAATTAAGAATGAGTGAGAGAGGGGCTCGGGTATATGGGGGGGGGGGGGGGGGGGGGGGGGGGGGGTCTTGTCTGCTCTGTCACTTCATGCTGACACGGTGTGAGGTGGAGTGACACTGAGCTGCACCGTAGTGTCTGGGAGCAGTCTGGTCCAGGAAGTCTGACCTCTTTGACCCCCCCCCAGACCAAAGGGATAGACAGGGGCTGCCTTTTGTTTGGGTTGTGTGTGTGTGTGTGTGTGTGTGTGTGTGTGAGTGAGGGAGGCAGAAAGACTGAGAGGCCGGGGTCTCAGAGGAGGGACTTCCATCTCCAAAAGGTACAGATCAGCAAAGCTTCACTGTTTATACAATAGAAGCAAAGTTTTTGATGAAATTGCCCTGGAAAAATGCTGGCTCAGGAAGTGTGGTGAATGGGAAAGGTTCTGCCTGCTGCTATTGGGGTCGAGGGCTAAAAGCAAACTGTAACTACTGCTGAAAGTGTATGAAAGACCTCTGAAATTGTAGTTCTAAATGTCCATGACAAATTAGGGATACAGTATGGGGAAGATGTAACTTCTGCGCCACATCATATAAGTATCAGTTCAAATACCATTTTATTTGTATAGTCCTTAATTACTGTTATAGTCTCAGAGGGCTTCCCATCGCCCACATTATGAAAATTATAAATCACCCCTCAAAATTAGACCCTCAACTGAGGACAAGGTAAAAAAAAGAATAATGCTTAGGTTGGGCTACTCAGAGAGAGATCCCCCTACCAGGAAGGTCAGGTGTGTAATGGGTGCAGAGAGTGGGCAAACAAAGATGAAATTGATGGGACGTCCTGGTGGCTTAGTGGTCTAAGACTCATACCATGTAGCTGCAACATCCTGGGTTCAAATCCGGCCCAGGACCTTTGTCGCATGTCATCTCTCTCCCAATATTTCCCGTCTCTCTCCACTGTGAACTCTCAAATAAAGGCTGAAATACCCCCAAAAGATAATCTTAAAAAAGATTAGGTATTGATAACAAAATTAAACGTAAACAAAATACACAGAATAAACACAGTAAGAATGCTTGGGTGTAACGTCTGGATCTGGTGCGGGGGATTAACGTTCTTGTTAGAGTCAATCAGAGACTGTAGACTGAATGTTTCTGGGTGCACCTGCTGCTATCTGGGACCAGACAAAACAAGCCTGTACATTACCCTTGGAACTGTAATGCTAATGACACAAAAAGAGCAGCATATGGAAAATGATTGTATGGTTCATTGTCTATCAGCACAGTGCCGTAATTGCCATGTCCGTGTGTTTCTATATACAATAGAAACAAGGTTTTTGTTGCCCCAGAATGTGGCAAAAAATGCAGAAACATGCATGAAAGGGTCGACCTCTCCCAGCCCACAGGCCAGACTTGGACTGTCTGGTTCAGGACGGCCCAGCCTGCAACCTGCTCCAGCTGGACACTTGGGGGACCCCCTGTTGTGCCTCTACAGGGGTGTTAACTGGGCTCTGACAACCTTCAGACATCCAGAGAAAACCCCCTCTCTGGTGTGCAGACTGGACATGTAGAGGCAATTATCATGCAGCATACATTCATGTTGGTGCCATTGTCGCTCCCTAACCTAACTCAGACACTATTGTTGCCCCCTCACCTTTGTCTGAGCTTCCACTGAATACACACTGTCAACCAGCGCTTTCCGTGGAAGCTGCCTTGTACTGAAGGCTTGATATGCAAGGACACAATGACACTGAAATTCAAGTAGCTGTCCTAAGTGTAGGCTTTTTGCTCCACTGAATTAGGAGTTAAAAGAAGAGTATGAGAGGGAAGGGATGCTGGATATGTGAGAAAATGTAAAGTGATGGCGGAAAGAATGTGAGATCTTGAGTCTCTCAGGAAATGTTGCAAACAGCCTTGTACGCCAACAAAAGAGACTCGTTTTTAAGTGAAGTGCTGTGGAAACAGCAAGACTTTCGTTCTCATTTTTTTTTTTTCTACATCTTCCTTCCTCTCTGTCTTTCCTCTGTCTCCCAACTTGCACAAGAACTACAATCCATTCTGGAGAAAACATGGGCATGTTACAGCTGCATCCATTTCACAAATATAAAAGCCTAGTTAGACCACTACACTCACTGTTCCGTGTATAATGATGTGTCCTGCTTCAGCACAAGGTAAGATAAATGGAATATCTCCTCAGTACTTGTTTATGTAAGTCCCTCAGACGAAGTAGTGACACCTAGAGTTCCAATTACCTGTGCGATATCAATGTGGTGCTTAGAACGGAGACTTGACTCCACTTACAGCAGATAGCTCTGTCTCTAAGGGTCTTTACTCCCGCTCCTAATATGTAGTGCCATATAATAGATGAGTTGAGATTCTCTGAGACTTGGCTCACTTGCTGAGCGGGATGCTGTGGGAGCCTATAACAGTGCAATGTGACAGTTTAGAAATGAAGGCTATTCTTGTGTGCGCTAATGTCTGTCGGTATATTGTGCCTGTGCCCACTCTCTGCTCTGTGACTGTGCAATGCATTGTGCTGCACTCTAGTGCACTGGCAGTGTAGCTTACGCTTTAGTGTGCAGCAGTCTCCTCTCGCCATCTACTTACACCAGTGCTCTAGTGTGCAGGACCTTACTCAAGGCTGCTCTGTAGAAGATTTGCGTATTTAAAGGATAAAACCAATGCTTTTCTTTAAGTTTCTTGTCTCTTGTCTCTCTTTTACATAATTCCTGCTGGTGTCTGTGCACAGTCAGCGTAGTTGGAGATCTCAGGGCTTGTTGTCCTACCTTCAAAAGAAGCCATATGATGCCACTCATTTTTGTACAGTATAAAAAACAACTTCCACAGACTTGAAAGTTGCCCAAGCAAGATAATACACCACAGTAAACATGAAGTCTTAATTTGGTTTTGTTAAAGTTTCTTATTGTTATTTTGTTGTGCCTGTGTGGGTCCAATGCACACATTATGTTACGCTCTGCTTACTGTCAATCAACTGACACCCACAGCAAGAAATGGAAGTCTCTGCCAGGAAACAGTCCCTCAAAACATCTCCTTGTTGCCTCACAAACTTAGTTGTCACATCCATGTCTTCTTTTTTGGGGCGTCTTTGTTAGCAGGGACAGCAGTTCATCTTCAGATAGCTTTAATCCTGTAAAGTTTGTATTTTAAAAGCAACGAAAAACAAGTAAATGTTAAAACATAAAATTACATACAGCATGTATTGCAAAAATGGGAAATGTAATGGAGACGTATACAGTAGTAAAAGGTTATAACTCAAAATGACACTGGCGTTCTTCGTTATTGCCGTGTTCATGTCATATGGGAAGAAGTGTGAGAATGGGATGACGTCTTGTTGCTACAACTTTGTTCACGTGTTTAACACGTTGGAACGCCCACATCCAAAATAATTTTTATTTATCAATTCAGAATCAACCTAAAACAAAGTGCAGCAGTCATTACTCTCTTTTTGTAAATAGAATTTGATTGTATTGCTCTGGAAATAACCAATAATTTTTTTTTTTTTTTTTTTAATTTTAATTTTATTGCCTTGGACTGAGCCTCTGCACCTGTTAATTTATTACAATCGCTTATTTCCCTACCAAGATGGCCATGTGGTGATGTAACAGAATACTATGAATTGGATCAGGTGTGCAAGACCAAGGCTGGACAAAAACATGCAGGAGAGGTGGGCCTTGAGGACTGGATTGAGGAGAACACATTAGGCCAGGTGCAAGTTATAGCAGTCAACTGAACTTTTGTTTACTTTGTAGCATGCCACTGTGTGCAGCTATACTCTTGCCTAGCTGTAGTGTGCACTTGTGTGCTCTGTAGTGCACTTGCTTATTCTAGGCCACTCTTAAATGCGCTCTTGTTTAGCAGGGTAGCATGCTCTGTAGTGTGCCAGTGTGCAGGGGCTGAGTACTCAGTCAGAATGGACAACAGGCCCTGTGCCTCCGCCAGACCAATTAGGCAGCAAAGCAAGACTAATGACTGTGGTTAACTTGGCCTCTGAAGAATGGAGCTGTCCCCATTGGACTGCCTAGTTCTGTGATTGAGTAGGGATGTGTGTATGTGTTTCTGTGTGCGTGTGTGTGTGTTTGTTAATGTGATGGAACCGGGGTCTGTGATGACTAGCAGATGCCTGGAGCGGGTGCGTCCACCCATAACATGGCCCCTCTTCCTCCTGAAATTACAGCACAACACCTTTATGCCACCTCGCGGGCCCACACCTGGCTACACTGTGGGGGCGATGGAGGGATGGATGGAGGGAGGGAAAATGGATTTCTATGATTGCCTCCCTTTTTAACGAGCTAATTAAGCACTGTGTGTTGCAACCTGAGGCGATATTGAAATGACTCAGTCACAGTTCAGTAATGCCTCTAATAGACGGAGGAAGAAAGGGAGCTCAGGAGGGAGGGAGGAAGGAGAGAGCAGTGTGGGGGACGGGGAATGGAGGGACAAATTAGACAGAGCTGAAACAGTTGTGTGTAACAAGCTCCCTGCTGTATTCTCCTTAGACAGACAGAGCTGGGGAGGCACTCAGGCAGACAGGCTGGTCTGGTATGTGTGAAAGTGGCTGTACAGCTGCAGATATTATCAGTGGGTGTAGCTGGAGGCACCGCTAGGGGGCGACACCTCCGGGAACGGCCTGCTGCTAAAAGGAATATTCCTCCGCTCTCTCCTAGCTGTCTTCCTTCCCCCTCATCTGGCTTTCCAACACGACTGGGCAACCTACAGATGTTTCAGTTTTCAGTTTTTTTTTTTTTTAAACTGTTCAACTCTGTACCAGCTGTGTCGCTTTTTGTGAAAGCCATTTAAGTTTGAATAGAAACCAGGCCCTTCTGTTGAGGGTCTTTGACCACAGAGTGCAACAACTCTGATTCTTGTTTAGAGGGAACAAGACCGAACACTGTTGTCTGTCGCTCAGAACCTCAGACTGGAAGATGGGCTTTCTGCCTTCGAGTGAGAAGACAGTAGACCAGACTAAGGAAGACTGTGTAGGCTCTAGGGTTTTTTTTTTAATGTATGTGTGGTGTGCGCAGGTGTCTAACTTTATACTAGAGACTTGTTGCCATATTTCTGTGTGGCAGAGTTTTCCACTCATCTCAGCTGTAGATTTTTTCTGGAATATCCTGCGAACTCGGCTCTCTTTCATCAGGAGACATTAAAATGACACCTGATCGGCCACAGGCTCTTTAAAGCCAGTCGTACATTTCCTATGTACGGTAGGTCATTAACATGGAGGTCTTGGAAAAACACAGGCAGGGGCAACATGCAGAGCACATTGCGTGCCTTAGAATTTGTTGAGACATTTCCAACTGCAGTCAAATGCAGTAATAACTAGAAGGGCACTCGGAGAGCGCAGACCTCCGCCAAGGTTCGTGCTATTATTGCTTGTTCGTGAGTCGGATCCGGATCCGCTCCAAAATTGAATGGGTTCTTCCTTGGCCCATGCTACACCCTTCCACGATGTTTCATGAAAATCGGGCCAGTAGTTTTTCCGTAATCCTGCTAACAGACAAACAGACAAACAAACAAACGGCACCGAAAACATAGCCTCCTTGGCGGAGGTAATAAAAGGATATTATTTATAAGGTGCTTTTCATGAAAAGCAAATATCACAGTGCTACAAGAGAAATACAATTAAAAGCAAAAAAGTAAAAAACAGCACAGATAAAAACGGGAACAAGCAGAACAGCAGTGGTAAAAGCAGTGGTGAGCTGTTTAATAGTTCACAGAAAAAGTGAAACGGTTTAAGGCTTTTTTTAATTGAGCTCCGTGTCTGAGGAGGTCAAGCAGCGTGTTCTAGAGTTAGACTGATATATGAGTTTTTGAAGGCTGCTACTGATATTTTTGGATTGAAACTGATAATATTATGGGCCAATATTCAGTATCTTTAAATTGAACCATTTTCATGCCCAAAAGTTCCAAAACATTACAAGGAATAAGTGTTTCCCCCCTAGAATTTTATTCTCAGCAGGGTGGAAAAGCCTCTGAAATGTCATTTGCACATTTGTGTGCACAGACACATACACACATAGACGTGTGCATATGTTATTGCTTTCTATTTGCACATTTCATTTCAATTTATAAAAATGCCTGGCGTACAGAGACATTTAAATAAAATACTGGATATTTCTGGATGCTGGATATTATATTTGGTATCAACTCATTGTGTTTGGTTTTATACGGCCAGTTGCTATAGTGATCTATAGTGAACGCTGCTGTAGTGACCAGCGGCTGAATGATTGATTTGGGATTCCAGCCAGAGACACCTCCAACATTTCCTGACTGGAAAAAAACAAACTTTGTACACTTTGTTTTCTGCTTTTCCCCAACATTGTTACCTGTTGCCTTGATGGAAATTGCCACAAACGTGATGGGTAGGCCTAACCAGTCAAATCATAGTTAACCCGTTTCCTGAGCTGGGTCTAACAGATCAATTAACCTGGCCTGAACATCATGGCTTCCACTGGGTGAACTATAGCCTCCATGTCTTTTTTTTTCTTCTGCAGGTCGTCTGAGTCTGAGATTTTATTGGGGGGGAAAAAAAGTGTTATTCTTTTTTGATGTTAGTGAAGGTGCTTGGGAATTCAGCAGGGATGCTGAACCTCTGCTGTAAATGTTTAGGGGAAATGCTGATGTGACACTCGAACTCTGTTGAAATCCATACATATTGTTGAGTAAAATACTCCCATGCTTACCATCAAAGCTTTCAAAATAAAACCCTTACTGACAAACATGTATTGCAATGTTTTTTGAGTAATACAAAGAACCAAAGAAAAAATAAAGAATTATATTATGTGGTGAATGAAATTTTTTTCTCCAAAATGTCCTGTTCACAACATGTGTTTTAAACAGCATATTATTTAATTACTTTCTTTTCCCCTAAATATGACAGTGGCAAAATGTGTGCTTTTATTTTGGAGTCAGAATCGCTTCCCTTCCAGTTCTGTTCTGGCTGTGTCTAGCTGGCTTGAGGCAGCGCAGCACTGCCAGAGAAACCTTAGCCTGGCACAGCTGGCAGTTTGCTTCACTGACCTCAAAGAATCGTCACACTGCAGACATTTCCTCCTGTCAGAAAAAGCGTTTTGTTGCGCCAAGGTGCGTGTCATTAAAGTATCGGTATTGGGACATCTTCATTTTCCGATCCCAGTATGAGTGCTTGGGAGCTGGATCGTCGCTGATCCCGACACTACAGACACACACTATCTGTGCAGCTTTAATATTTTCAGCAGCTGCTAGCTCCGTGCCCGGTCTGGTCTATTTGAGTCGCTTGCCAGCAGTAAGTACATTGTGGTTTTAGGAGATTGGCCATGATGTAGTGTTTCGAGCGGGTTTGGTTTAAGAAGCGGACTCTTGACAGACCTTGATAGCTTACTGCTGGCCGGATGAATCAGAAGTGCCATTGACAGGGGGAGAGTAGAGCAGTAACATGGTGAGCGGAGCTGTCAGCTACCTGCTGTTTACATTTAGTCAAAACAGGCGGAGCCCTAATTTCTCCCGGGAGCCGCAAATTGGATCGGCCAACTTGTTGCCGTGACCCCTCGCTGATATTTTTTTACTCAGTTTTAAACGAAGAGAGAGATGGGGGAAAAGAAAAAAAAAAACAAGTGGAGGAAAAAAAACTTCAATAGAATTTTAATTTGCTCCATTAATTTATGTAAATAACGCAGAGCAGCTGTTTGAATTGGAGTGTTAAATTGCTTACCCAAGCATCGCAATGTAGGCTGTATGTAAATGCAGGTGTGTGCTAATTGAAATTCAATATCCTTCTCGTCAGCAAGGGTTGCTGGCCTTCTCAACTGAGCTGAGAAAGCCCCCCCCCCTTCCCCCCCCCCCCTCCCACCACACTTCTTTGCCCTCCAACCTTACCTAAGTGGGTCTTTAATCTAAAAGTAAGCGCATTAACTTTTTCAAACACAGGCTAGATAAAGTACCTCTTGCCAACAAATGAATAAACGGCGAAATAAATAACGCTCTCCCTCTCTTTCTCTCTCGCACTCACGCACACAAACACACACACACACACACACACACACACAGGGAGATCGATAAACAGTGGTATTGAGGCATCTCTTGAGGTCTGTGTCTGGCTCAGTGTGATGGTTGATTTATTTGTTCTTTGCAAGAGGCGGTAAATCAGTGCTTACCCTCAGGCCAGCTCGGCTCTACACAGCCAGGCAGCCTACTTAGTGTCACTTCTCAACCCTGCTGGATCAGGCATCTGCTGCGTGCCACGTCTGTGTTGAGCACAGCCTATGTACAGTATGTTTATGTTTGTGCATTTTGTTTTCTTTGCCACAGAAACGATGTTTTCCGATTTTCCACATTTGTCCACATTTGTTGGAGTTGCTCTGAAAAAAGTTCCAGGCCGTCCCAGGCATTGTGTGCGAGTGTGAGATACATCAAGCTGCGGTTTATGGGGGATACAAAACAGTCCGCAGCCATGCTTTCTCTTAATATTCCGAAAGGGTAAGGTGGAAAACATGGCTGCTGGCTAATTGCTGCTCAGAGATGAGGATGGAGGGAGAGACGGTGGAGGGGAGAGGAAGATGGAGAGAGAGAGAGAGAGGAGGGCTAACCTTCCCCCAGGGCTCTCTTAGGGGATGAGGCGGTGTGTCGCTCTCCTCCGCTCCTCTGCTCTCCTTTGCTCTCCTCTGCCCTTCTTCTCTTGCTATTGCCCTAAGACAGGAAGCCAAGCTGTCCCCGGCAACCGCGGCTCTCACCGCCGAGACGCAAGCCACCGCCACAAAGACGTCTTTGAACTCTCTGAGCTGTCTCTTCTCTGTCTCTTCCCTCACCTTTTCTTTCTTTATCGACAATAAGATATACGACTGGGGGCCACACCTTAGAGGACAAACCTGTTTGTTTACTTTGTTTTGCTTTGTCATCCTTTCAAATGGAAGTTTTCTATTGTCTCAAACTTTTAAATTGCGATTTACCTTTTTATTTCGCTGTTCTGGCGGATCGTGCTCAAAGAAAGGTGATTCAGGACTGGAAGTTAGTCTGTAAAACTTTGTGTAACTCTTATTAATGTTGAGGCTGAGCCAAGCAGGCTAATTGTCTTTGGCTCAAGCATCATCTGGCTTGGACTTCATGCCTATCTATGAATACACACAGTAGCAGCTGGCGTCCACACCGGTCATCGGGGGTGCGACATAGCCTAAAGGCATCAACAAACATGCCCGACTGCTCCGGTTCAAAACATATTCCATCTTCATAACACTGACTTGGCTACATCAAAGTGTAACCTTTTGTAAAAGAGTATGATTCGGACCAGGTGAGGACAATTCTGGTCTCGGCACTATACCTCTGGGCATAAGGATTTATCAGATTTGCCCTGAGCACTAGCTTGTAGCCCCATCAAACATTCCTGCAGGGTGGAGTAAAAGAAAGGAGAAAAATCTATTTTACATGTTTGTTGTGCCATAAGTTCTCAGTATGTCTTTAGATCCCATCGAAGTTGATGTATGTGTTTGTGCTTTTCCCGAAAAAAACCTATCCAGAGCGATGCAGCTCATCACGAACCTCTTTAGACTAGTCCCAGTGGTAATATAGTGTTTATTTTATGGGCAAGGATTTGACTTTTTAAGTGTCTTCTAAATTAGAGGCCTGGTTTAACACCATTTTAATATTCTGTTTAGATGCTCAATTAGATTTGTAATTGCTCCTCAGGCATGATTACATTTATATTGGCTAAGTTCATTAATACCCTGGGATCCTAGTCTGTGGCCAGCAACGCAGTAAAAATGAAATTAAACCCTCAACATGGGGCTCAGGCTGAGTTGGAGCAGCATCAGCAAAGCGTAAGGATGTATGACTCCGGTGCTTTAAAGGCAGATACAAGAATATGGCGGATTTAAGTGTCTGATTCAGTGGTTAACATTTTAATACAGATTCAAACTGTTGCTTTAAAAATTCACAGTAGTTTTAAACAGAGGAGATAACTTGATGTTTTACATTGCTGAGGTGTGCTGCTCGCATATGGTTCAACTTATGTCTGAGTGATATGATGAAGCCTATGGGGCCTGTGGAAACCAGCTTACTATGAGGTTGAGAGGATATAGGAAGCCTGCAATGACAAGCGGAAGAGAGAAGGATATAAAACGATAATGGAAAGTTTAGGCAAGGAAAAGGGGAAAATCCTCCTTAGAAGCGGTCCTGAGAGAATCTTTACACTGATAACATTGTAATACCCAAACCTCTTATGTTTGTCTGCTTGCTTGTTTGTTCATTTGTTTGTTTCTGTCTTTCTTTATTCATTTCTTTCTTTCTTTACATTTCATTGTAGTTATTTTTTTACTTTCCATTTTCTCACACCGTTTCTCTTCCCTCCCTATTTTTCCTCTCTTTGTCATTACCATCCCTTTTTGCCTTTCATCACCACTTTGTACGGCGCAGTGTGTTATTGTAAAGATGGCTGCCGTCTCTTGAGGTTTAGACTTGTTGGCCCAGAGAGTCCTTGCTGAAGGTCTAAGAAGAGACCCAGATGTCTAGACAGTCCCCTGTATAATTTAGTCATGCATTCTTTAAAGGTGTTGGAAAAACACCTGCATCTGGAGCTCTTGCTTTCCGCCTGTCATTCTCTCTCTCTCTCTCTCTCTCTCTCTCTCTCAGTCTCTCTCTCTCTCTCTCTCTCAGTCTCTCTCTCTCTCTCTTTTTCCCTCTGGCACTGTGTCCTCTCTCGGTGTATGGAAGCCCAGGTGGTTCAGTCCTATGGTTACTGTGTTAATGCACTTCAGCACTCAGAAAGCCCTGTGAAAAATACAAAGGCTTTGTTCACTTCCACTGCGCGATGGATCCCAAAGAAATTATATTCATTGTTGAGCCTGTCAGTCCACTCACACCAGCTGAGTGGAATAATGGCCACTTTCGGTGTGAAATTTTCAATGCATTAGACGAAGGAATGCACTAAAAGCTTGTGATTATTGTTACATTTGCTTGGACCCACAAATCCCTTTTCATTAACCCATTTAGCCCACTTCTGTCAGAGAGATGATGTACTTGCTTGTTGCTTGATGCTTGTTTTTTTTGTTTTTTTTGGGGTCCCATTCTCAAACTTTGATATTGCAGCTTGGCAAATTTGACCAGGTTATAGACAAAGAATCAACTGAAGTGAGATCTTGCTACACACAGTGGTCATATTTAATAGATGAGGACCTGTCTGGTTTCAGCTTTACTCTCTGTCTCTGAGAGGGACTGGTCATATTCGGCTTTTTGCCAAACCCTCATCGGTTTGCAGTGTGTTCCTCCTCTGAGCATTTTGTTTTGGTGAAATTGCATTTTACCAGACACTTTTATTGAAGTTTGTAATGCCAAGTGCGTGTGAGCACTCCGTATCATCTTTAGCTTGCCAACCCTGTGATGGTTGCAGAAAATCCCTTTTAATAACGCAAGCTTTTTTGGCCCCAGCAGATGATTAGGGAGCAAGCATAAACAAATAAATTGTCGCGTTGAATAATTCTTTGAAATATTCAGAAAGCTCTTTTCATCCGTGTGGCTGCCAACAGTCGTGTGATGCCAGCCAGCTTTGGCTCCCGCTTTCTCCCAGAAGAGGCAAAACCATATTGATGAAGCCACATTCTACTTGTAATGTACGTTTGATGTTGTTTGGGGAAAAAACCGGCCTCTCGAATTCTGGTCTGCTTTGCTCTTTGCACAGTTTAATCAAAAATATGCATTTGTTTCACGTTTTCATCAGCGTAAGGCAGAAAGTGAAAATGTCAATCCAAAGATCAGCTTGATTGTTCTAATATTGTTGATTAGATTTACATTCTGCCATGTTTGGGGAAAATCATAATGAAATTACATCTGTGGTGGATGAGCTAATTTAAGTGAAATGCTCTGCTATTGATGTTTTTTTGTCGGGGGCTTGTGCTTTTTTAATATGGCCCTTGTCTTGTTATGATGTCTTGGGCTATATATAAAAATCCATACCTCAACCTCAGTATTTTATCCTCTTTTATCCGCTGACCTTTTATTTTAATGTCCTTCAGTGGTTGTTTTCTTCATGTTTATAGATTAGTACCATTTGTGCATGCAGTAATGAATCAAGTTATGGAGAATAGAAACATTTTATTGGATTATCGTCTCTGTTGATGTTTTATAATGTCCATTGCTGGAGGAACCTAAACAAAGCACCTGGTTTACACCTGGCCTTGCATGGTAGAGACCCTGACATGGTTTAGACGCAGTGAAAAGAGGAGCAGACAGACTTGGCACTGTCTAAATCAATTGCCAGTGTTATAATGAAGGGAAACGCGCAAAAACGCAAACCGAGCAGAGAGTAATGTCTGGCTGAATGGCTTTCAATGCCACTATGGTGTTGTGAAATAGTTGAGACACTTTGGTGTCCAACTATGCCCTTCCACTACTGCCACTATGAATGATAGGTGGTTCCTGAATGCTGGATGGTCTGAAAATATTCTGGAGAAGGTATTCTTTTATTATCAATTTGTAGGTTCTTTGTTTATGTTTTAGATACAACCCTTTTAGCCTAGAAAATACCTTACCAGGCCCACTAATCAAAATATTTCCCTGGCTGCGTTCACACAGCGCTTTTTCCCCAACTGCCAGCGCCCTTTTCTCATTAAAAGTAATGGGAAGCGGCCGCAAGGCGCACAAAAGGCGGCCGCTCCCTAAAAGCGCTGCAGCTGGCGTTTTTTTTCGTCAGAGTGGAGCTTTTTCAAAAGTTGAGAAATGTTCAACTTTTCAGAAAAGCGCCGGGTGACGTGAACCGCTTTTTCCAGCCAACCAATCGCGATAACAGAGATGCTGGCCGTTTCCCATAGCAACAACAAATATGGAGAAAGTGAAAGTGCCGGTGGAGAAATTGGACGTTGTAATAAGTGAATTTCCGTTACCGCAACAGCGATCTTAAAGGCAGTGTGGATTATACTGGACATGTATTTGAAAAATCTGGTAAGCCTTTGCTTGTTACACAACACTGTTTTGTCTGCTAGAAGAGCTAACCAGCTGGTTAGTGAGCTAGCAGCTGCTCAGCTAACGTCAGGTGACGTTGCCGTGATCCGCTTCTTATTTCTCCTCACAAAAAGCGCTCCAGGCAGCGCTTTTTCCACATCAAAAAACGCTATGTGTGAACGCAGCCATTGCAGTAATGCTGAAGTAGATTGCAGTAACGCTTCCTTCTCTTTTTCTGTCCCGTTCACTGCCTCCACTTCTGACATTGCTGCGAGGGATATTATTTTCCAGCTCTTAACATGTAGATGACTTCTGTATTGCTGCTTCGTCAACCATTTTGCCCACGCGTTGTTGAATTTCATGTCCTGCTCTGATAAAAGCAATTATTGTCTGAACCCTTTTGCCTACATTGCTTTAATTGATTGAGGCTTGTTTCACTCCCAGGGATGTTGCATGGTCGGCTGTTTGAAATAAATAGCCATTTGGACAAGTTAATTGACAGAGCCAGAGAGGCCCACTTTCTGCCGGAGAAAAGAAAAACATCATTTTGCCTTTGTTAAGGAGCTTTTATTTTCAAGAGAGGGAAATATAATGTTTCCTGCAGGACACCTTGACAGAGAGCCAAATGAAATTTCCTCATCTCTGACCCAGCTCCAGGTCTTTCTCATTAACTCTGTCTCTCTTCACTCAACAAGCTCTCATGATGGCCACAAGCACTCCCCTCCCACACACACACACACACACACACACACACACACACGTATACACACACACACAAGCACACATGCATGCATCTGACCTCAATTTCTTGTATTTATTGGTGATTAAAAGATCGAGTTGCCCCTTTGGTTCTTCAATTTGGTTTACTGAGATACTCAAGTGTCTTTGTTGACAATGAGCTTCTTAAATCAGTGTCAAGTGACACTTCACATCTGTTTAAAGCAGGTAATATGCTTTTCACCGTGGAAATTAATTTTTTTTATGAATATTTAAAATAAAATCCCCAGTCGTTTCTCACAACTCGATCTCTGCCCTTGACCTGGCAGAGTCCATTCACATCCACATCTACATCTCTGTGCTCTGCGTCTGCCACCACACTGACTTCACCATGAATGGATTGGTGTTCAACATTTAATTGACAATCAAAGGCTCTTTGTCAAAAAAAAAAAGAAATGGAAACAACTTGAAAGAATAAAAGTCTTGAGCCTGAGGAGTGAACTATCTGCTTGGATCTTAAGGTAGGCTGCTATTCGCTGCCAAGCATAGTATCAAATGTGTGGATCAGAAGTAATTAAAGTGGCAGGAAAGGATTGTAGTAGCTGAGAAATAGTACATCACATTAGATATACAAGTAATCTGACATTCTATAGTGTATCACAGTAATCACAGCATCAGCTAGCCCAAAACGGTCCGATTTTGGCCAGTCCACTTCTCGTGTGTCGGGTATTTTCTCAATAAAGTCCTCCAATATATTGTCCCTCTATTTCAGAAGCTGTCCGTGGTTCTATACGTTTATACACAGCATCTTCCCCCTCAGAAAGAGCTGCATTGGCAGTGTGGTCAGGGCCCCGATGTCAGCACACTTGGTACATTTTAATGGGGTTTAGTTCAGAATGGCTGTATCAAGGCACGGAGGCTGGAGAGGACTGCACTATTCATCTAACAATAGGATTTCTACTGCCACATTTTGTGCCTTAGCACTCTGTCTTATTCCCCATCTCCACTTTTCCGGTGGCGCCTTTCATATCCTCACTAAACTTGTCCCTGGTTTCTCCATCCAGCTCTTCTCTGGATCCATTACTTTTCCTCTTCACTATTTTTTTTCTTTCTCTTGCCTAGTTCAGTACGTCACCATTTAATTGTATTGGTACAGTGCTTGTGTTATTCGTTGAGAAATAGCCTGATACATTTGCACATTGGTGGATTATAAGTCCCTGTCAATAGGGCGAGGTCTTGGTTTGGTCCTGGTTTGGTCTTGGTTTGGTCTTGGTTTGCCTACATTGATTTACAGATCCGTTAAAGTGTTGCTGTTATTTGGATTTGACCAATATGGGTTATATAGCTGATATTTTATGCCGATATATTGACCATTTTCATGCCAAAAATTGTGTTTCCCCCTGAATTTTATTGTTAGCGGGGTGGAAAAAGCTCTGAAACGGTTTTTAGACCATGGGACACTAAAAAACCTGAAACCTAGGATAATCATAATGACAGACATGTAATTAATAATAATAATAATAATAATATCCTATATATCCTTTTTATCAGAGGTGGGTGACACTAACTGGCTGATTTTTAATAAAAGGCCCATATCAGCCTAACGTATCGACAACCTGATATATCTGCCTTACCCTATTTGTTATATAAATAGATATGATATTGCTTATAAGGGTTATTCTTCAGCATTGTTGGAATAATTAGTATCATTCGTTACATATTAGCATCTAGATGAGGGAAAAGCCTTAGCCTTCACTTCAGCCTCACTATCTCCTCACTGTGTTTCCATACATACTCCTGCCAACAATGAACACATAAAGAGCAACCAGTGCTGCTGGTGGAGGTTTTGTCTTCAGGTTATGTTGATTATGTGAGGCATCTGGAAAGTCAAGGTTACAGACCATGGAAGAGAAATCCATATCCTGCTATTGTTAAGAGTTGTTCTGCTGAATGCAGCTGAACTCTCGGCATTGCATTGCATCTTTATATTGTTTTCCTCTTTAGTGTGATTGTTGTCCTTTGTTTGAAAAGTATACTGACAGACCCCACACACACACACAGGCGCACGCTGTTACAAATAATGCGAGTTTAACCGCCTCCTCTCGTGTCAGCCTTAAAGCTGTGGCTATATGCCTTCCTCTCCTCTGCTCTCCTTTGCCTCCCTCGCTTTTTCAAGCTCTTCTCCATCCACCTCAGAGTAATTGATTTGGGGATGGAATTTTGCATGGGGAATAAAATGAATACTGCATCTTCTGGACTCATCCTTTAATTTCAGTCCCGCTGCTCTTCCTTTTCATCTCTGTAATTTATTTGATATTTAAAAAAAAAAAAAAAAAAAAAAAAAGCTATCTCCTGCTCCACTGAGGCCTCCCCCTCTGCTTATTGCGGATGCAGAGGACCTAACATGTGCGTGTCTATTTGCATGTTTGTCTTTGTCCTGGTTTCGGATTGTAGAGAGACATACTGTAGGTGCATATAGCAGTTTGAAGAAGGAAGCAAAGGAAAAGAAAGTTTTGTATCCCACCTCACCTTTGCTTTTTCCTCTTTTTACATGATCCCTGCTCCTTTTTTCTTTCATGAATGGCGCCGTTCAGCTGAGTTGTGTTGGAAGAGTGATAAAGCTACGGGGAACAATGGGGTGAAGGCTAGAGCATCTCTTTCTGCCTTCTGCATCTCCTTCTCCCTCCCATCCTTCTTCACCCCCCTCCTCCTCCTCCACCAGCCATTCATCCCCCTGCTCCAGTATTGAAGGTGTGAGTGTTGTGTGTGTGATGGAGTGAGGGAAAAGGCCGGGCTCCTCTCCTCCTTCCATGTTAAACTTTAATGTTGCTCACAGCCATGCTTACAGTGATTTGTCTCAATATTTAATGCAGCAATTAGGAAGGTTATGCGGTGCTGCTGAGAACATTGATTACGCGCACGCATTCATGGTCTTTCTTCCGCTTTCATGCCCCCTCTCTGTGCTCTTTGTTTTTCTCCGTCATGTTTTGTTCATTTTCCATCGCTTGCTTTCCATCAGTCTGTTCTCTCTTGCTTTCTGTAGCGCTACTTGCTGGTATCCTATTTTTAGAGACAATACGGCCGCCAGCGTAGGCAAAATTTTCTCGTACTTCAGCTAGATTCAACACTTAAGTCTTTTTCACATGTGTTTTATAAAGCAGGTTCTCTGACCACCTCTGCATCCCGGTAAAAGTACACACTCAAAACCACATTTCCATCTTTATGCTAAATTGTTTGGACACTAGCCTACACCTACGCAGCAGGTTTCAGAGTTAGCCGATAAAATAAAGTGCTAAAAGGCAGCCGGTAGCGGTGCCTCAAATGCTCCACTATTGTTTCTGATATTCTTTTATTTTATAAAAATTACATTGTTTATGATTTTTGACCTAGTCCTCTGGTTGTTGTGTAGCATGTGACGTATATTTTAGCGGCTAACTCTGCCTACGTCAAGCCCGAGCGCCCTGGCGTTAAAAACAAGCGCAGCCTTCCGCTCGCTGTCGGAGTTCGTCATGATGAGCGCTGCCGCAGTCTTCTGGGACCACGTGGGTTAGGGTTGAGCAGCGTTCCCATTGGCTAGTAGACTCCCGAGGCAAAACGGGGTCAAAAATCCGTGCTTGTAACCTGGATGTCACATGAACAGACTTAAACTTTGAGCGACATTTTTCACGCGGTTTGCTGCTCTGAATCTTTCATTACACATTCACAAAACTATATCTGTTTGCTCTGATTTTTTTTTTGCAACCTCACATTTGAAATCATTTGTCCACAAATGTTATTTACACATTCACAAAATGTTGTTTACAACTACAAATCTTTTCTACACATTTACACATTATCTTTGTTTGCTTAAATCTTTTTTACACATTCACACATTCAAATACATTCATGCAAAATGTTTTCACGTGTTCACAAATGGTGATATACAACTGCAAGTCTCAAATTATTTGCAAAAATCATTTCACAAGCTCGGAATCTTTTTTACAAGCTCAAAATCTTTTTGACTCTTCACTGAGCCCATATTCCAAGCTGTTTCAAGTTCTATTTGCCCATTCCCTTCAAAATGGGTGGAAAATGGAAGAGCTGGCGCCAAATAGGCTGTTTGCCAAATCACCGAAAACCCCCAAATGGTCTCCATTAAAGTTTCCGGGCTCTTGGCAGAGTGAGGCCACTGTGTTTGGAGGTCATTTTTAAAAGCCCTGTGGAAATACCCCCTTCCAGCCATCTCAGACCATCACTGTGTGTACGTGTTTGTGTATGTGTGTGTGTGTGTGTGTGTAAGTGACTGAGTTCAGGCTTTATTAGGCTTCAGTGGTGTTTGGACAGCCGGAAGAGTAGCACTAATAGGACAGAATGATGCAGAAATGGACAGAAAGCCCCCTTGGAGTTCTCCAAGCTCATTTTCTCTCTCCCTCACTTTTACCCTCTCACTCTGTCTCAATCACTCACTCATTTTTTCCCCCTCTCCTCCTCTCCTTCCCGCTCCTCTCTTCTAGTCCGCATCGCTCTGCTTTCTCAGCCTTGGCTGTCACAGGGGCCCGGTGTTGCTCCACTAATTTTTCACATCCCTTTATTCCTGCCATTCGGCCTTTTTCCCAAAAGCACTTTGAGTCAGCGGGGGGAAGCTTTTAGCCACTGATTACTCCTCCACGGTAATTTCTCCTTGTTTTACTCCACTCTCTCTGTTTCTTTCTCAATCTTGGTGTCTCTCGCTGTCTTTCTTTCTGTCTCCCTCTGTTTCGTTTTTTTCTCTTTTTGTCTGGCTTTCTTTCTTTCCTCTCTCTGCTTCTCTTTCTCCCCCCTTTTATCTCTCTCTCTCTTTTTGCTTTCTCTTTTTTCATCGTCTCTCTTTTTGCCTGTATCTCTCTGTTTTCTCTCTGTCTTTTATCTCTGTCTCTCTTTTGTACCGCTTTCAACCCAGCGTAGGAGGCAGTTCACTCCAAGGGTTTTAGACTGTTATCGTCTTATGAGCTGTCGTTTTATAACATTTATAACAGGTGCATACATTCTGTCTTCAACATGGTGGACAACATGGGGCTCCAGACATGCAGCAACATGCGTTAAAGGATAATTCCAGCCGTGGTAAATGTTAACGCCCATTTTCCAGAGTGCCTGAGATTTCATAAATGTCCTATATTTTAGCTACATTTTCAAAATTTTGAAACTCTCATAGCAGTTTTTATTATCATTAGTTTCGACTGATTTGTGTGTCAAAGTGTCGAAGAATAAAACTTGCTTACTTAGCACCTTATTCCAATCCATTTCACAGGAAATGCTTTCAGGCAGAAAAATGCTCTTCCTCAGCTCATGAAGGATGTTAGTGATTGGTCAGAAGTGCCGTCTAAGGCGGGACTTCCAGTGTTAACAATAAAGTATATGCAAAGTTCGTGGTGAGAGTTTTGGGTGAATCTGGCTGAGCTAGTCACATTAGCATTTGGAGCATTTGGCAAATTTTTATTTATTTATCTATTTTTTGCCACAATCCGACTGTTTCGATGATACCGTTATGCTGTTACGGTGTTTTGCCTAAATTCTTTTTCCAGTGTTTACATTTTCTCCTAACATCATAGACACTCTGCTCTTACCACGTTTGTCCAATGACCAATGCTTTCTGAATGCACACACCTCTTTCTCTCTCTCTCTCTCTCTCTCTCTCTCTCTCACTCTCTTTGTCTCGCTCTTTCTCTCTCTCTCGGTCTCTCTCGCTCTTGTTCTCTCTCTTTCGCTCTTTTTCTCTTTCTCTCTCCCTTTCTATATCTCTGTTTCTTTCTCGTTTTTTCACTCTGTGTCTGTCTTTGTCTTACTTTATTCTCTCGTTTTGTCCCTGTGTGTGTTTGTCTGTCTGTTCTCAATAACAATACAGTATGCTCCAATTTGCTCCACTGGCAATAAAGATAAATGGAAACACGAGTGAGGAATTGTCTTCCTGGCGTGTCCCCTGCCTCCCAACCCTCGTGCTCCCCTCCCCTGACACTCTGTTTCTTTTCCCCGGGTCACAGCCTGTTACCTGGCAATCTGCTCGATGGAGATGTGATTGTTGAAGCAACCGAAGCAGAAGTAACACTAAAAGGCTTTTAATCTTGATGAAATCCTCCCTTTTTCATTTGAACATCTTTTGTAAAAGGGAATTGCGCACCCATTATCTTGGAACAGTATCGTCTAGAAATAGAAATTTTGAAGGGGGGAAAGCACATGAAAGTAGTGTGTAAAATGTGCATTCAGTGTGCCTGCATGCGTTTGTGTGTGTGTGTTTGTGTTCCACATGAGTTGTGAGTTATGCTTTGCTTTCAGCGATGTCTGTAATTAGCAGTAAAAACCCCAGTGATGGGGCCTGGGCTGCTTTTCAAGGTTATTCAGTTGGTCCGCTAAACTCAAGAAGTCATTCTGCTCCAATAACTCTTTCATATGACAGTCTGAATAAAGCTGTTTTCAGTTAGTACTGCGTTGATTGATTGTCTGTGTCTGTACATTATTGTTTTTATGTTCAGCTCATACAAGACAAATCGCCTCAGGAACAATAAAGATTTCAATAATCTATTCTTCAAATGGATGTTCTTATATGGCAAGGTGTTAGAGCCTTGTTTCAGAGTCTGAATGACCTGTGACCTTCCTCCATACGCTGTCTCTCAAATCTCCTCAACCATTGTTTCTCTTTCATTCATCAAATTTTCATCCCATTGAAAGAATTAATATTTTACCGTTACAATCCAGAATCCGACATCAGACAATCACCATGAAATAATCATTTTCCATTTGCTCCACAGCACATTGATAATTCATGCCTTCCCGTCTTTTCTCTCCTTCTTCTCTCTTTTTTTCCCCTCTTACTCCTCTTTCCTCTGATCCGCTCAACACCTGGTGAGGGACCAAGGCGGTGTCACTGTCTGTCCTGTTACCATGGTGATTTGGGAGGTTAGGAGCCCCAGAAGGGCCCCTAATATAGAGGAAACAGGGTGTGAAATTAAGGTTGTAGGACAAACATAGCATCTGTTTTTTTTAAGCAAGGCTGTGAAGATGGTGGTTTTATGTAAATGAATGGGATAAAAATACAAACAGCAGGTGGTTTGTGTAGTGGTTGTTTTTTTTTTTGGGACATATAAATTGAAGCTTGAAGTTTTTTCTAATTTCTATCCAGGTTTCATTTGTATTTTATTGAGATAATCCAGGCATACATAAAAAAAAATTCGCTCTTAATATTAAAATGTTGACATGATATTATAAAACATTACAATAATGCTGAAAAGGTGGGTTTTTTTCTTAAGCAAATGTGAGCGAATGAGTTGTAGGTAAGCCTTTTCTTATTAATTAACTGTTTATTATTGCTCATTAGTGAGGTGATGGAAATTCAAGCCTTAGGTGTTTTATGTTTTGGGTCAAATGTTGCATTCCTTCAGAGGCTTGGTGTTGCAACCCTCCCCTGGACACCATCTTTCAGTGTCCCCCTGGGCGCATTAACGGCTGGCAGAATATAAACATCTGTATTGATGTCATGCTTCATTTGGCTCCTCATGTTCCCCTCGAGGTGAAAAACCACCACAGCAACCTGCTTTCCAAGGGGACCTTTTAATCCTCTGCTTCAGAAGCCCGCAGCCTCATCTCTGCCTTCTTTCTCTTCTCAATTTTCCATCCTATGTTTTTTCGTTCTCATCTTGTTGTTGTGTGACTCCTGAGGGCAGACTCTCACACTCGGCTCCTGTCCTTGCTGTGTTGTCTGTACGGACAAGATTCACCCCCTTTTCTTTGGCTTCTCTTAACACCATTTTTGGACAACTGGCCACAGTGACTGATGCACTCCATAATACACCAGCAACTTCCACTGTTTTACCAGACAAAGGAGCAGCCTGCTCTACTGGCTGGTCCAAACCCGCACCATGAGGGTTATGATACTTTGGTTCTCCTTTTTAAGGCAGCGGAGATGGGAAATGTTGCTTTCAGCGGAAAAGCAGACACAGAAATTGGTAACTGAGGCAAAGAGGACACTGGCAGACATCGATGGAGACAAAAACAAATTTTCAAAGTATATTATGTGTGGAGTGTGATCCCATTCCTTTAAATTGATTTTCTTTGTAGAGATTGTGGTCCGAACACAGTGGTCTAACAACATTTTAAGTGATACTATTTGTTGTGGTTGTTGGCAAAATTGTCCATCTCTGTTTTTCAAAATGTGACAAAATATCATAAACTAAGACTCATTCAACTTCACAGGAGATCCATTTTACTTGGAAAAAGTTGGATCAAAATGCACTTATTAGTCAATAAATGGCAATTCAAACAATTTCAATTTATTGACCCCTATTATTAAATATCGATTTTAAAGCTGATCTAAGCTAATCTATAAAACAAAAAAATACATCATCTCCCACAATGTGCCTTTTCTTCCATGTTGGATCGCAAATATTTTATGACAAATAATGCCTTTAAGGTGACTTTACTGGGGCAATGGATTTGGATATTGACAAGTGGGACAGAATCAATGTGAATAGTGTATTGAGATTCAAAGAACAAAAATGCCATTTAAAAAAAACCAAAAAAACAACAAAAAAACATTGGTAGTAGTTGCTGTCAGAATTGCCCGTCTACAGTACATTGCCTCAAAATGTGGCCCATCTATCACAGCCTTAATGGTGCTGGACAGGTATGGGATTGTGAATCAGTGGCTACTGGAGGCGGCTGACCCCAGCTGTCTGCTTGCCCATCACTGGATGCCCCGACTCATTTGTTCAACGCCTGGGTGCCTGTCTTTCCCCATTGGGCAATACCCAGCATACACCAGGCTCACAGAGGACCGGACCAGAGAAAGAGTAGAGGAGGGAGAAGAGATGAGCAGACAAGATGCATGTTTCTGTTTGACTGTTTGAAGTCTGCCTCCTTCATTCCGCTTTGTGTGCACATGCTCAGGCTTTATGTTTTGTGAGTTTGAGTGTGTAGTGATATTTGTACTATATGTGTACTGTATGTGTTTGTACGTGCCTCTGCTGGTGCGGACTGTTGGAGGATGTGTGCAGGAAAGCGGGTTTCAAAGTCTTAACCCCTCTGCATTAATCATGACCTGTTTATAATCCAAACCCTCTTGAGTTCCAAAAACTGCCTCTTTGGTGTGTCTATGCGTGTGTCTATGCGTGTGTGTGTGTGTGTGCGTCTGTGTGTACATGTTGAGACCTCAATCAGCAGGGACGACTCGTTAATAATACATTTACAGCTCTCTATCTGTGGTCTCTCTGCCCCTCTCTTCTTTCTCTCTGGTCTCGCATGCCTCGCTCTCTCTCTCCCTCTCTCGTTCTCTCTTCTCCATGCTCCATCCGTCCCTCCCTCCCCCTTTTACCTCCCCCTTCCCCCCTGCTCTCCTCTGTTTTGCCTGGAAGTGGTGGCTAATATTGATGGGGTCAATAGGACACAATAGCAACAGCCTGAGTTTTCACAGGTCTGCAATGTTGGCTTTGGATTCAGAAGTGCGTGTTTGTGTGTGTGTGTCAGAGATTGAGAGGGACTGTGTGTGTGTGTCTTTGTTTGTCAGAGATTGAGAGGGACTGTGTGTGTGTGTCTTTGTGTGTCAGAGATTGAGAGAGACTGCGGGGGATTAATATCCTCAAAGGAGAGGTGTATAGGAGCAGAGGTGCTGTTGGTTTGAAAAACAGCCTAATATCCTGTTTTTACTGCTGATGGCAATGGGCAACTCCGTGTGTGATGTGGTGTGTGTGTGTGTGTGTGATGTGGTGTGTCTCTGAGTGTGCTGCTAATTCTCCAAGGACTTGCCGCGCCTCCGTTCCTCCTCCCATATCGCAAAGATTGCCTAAGATACCACATCTCTGTGACAACCCCTGCTGAGCCGACTCCACAGCACACCATCCCATAATATCAGATTTTTATGCATCTGTCTAATGCTGCTTTTAACCATGCCACTCTTTTATCCTCCCTTTTGCTGTTCTTTCATTATTAGCACTCCCTGGCAGGGGAGAAACCTGTGAAGCAGGTTACAGTTGGTATTACTGTGTTTGCCCTTGTATACATGTGTGATACACACACACACACACACACACACATACACACACACACACAGTCTAAATGCTGATGTGGAACTCCAGAGCTTTGCTGTTATTCTTTCAACACTATTCGGTCCGTGAACAGTCTGCTTCTGACTCAGGGGGCTGAGTTCACTGCTAGGTTACACAGTGGCCACAGAAAAAACAAACAAACTGCTGGTTAAAGCCATTTTTCACTTTGGCACGACATTGTTATTTTTCATCGACAGTCAACCTTCTGTATTATCTGGAATCTGTATTCACCACCACTGTTCAGGATTTATTTAGGCTTTCTTAATCAATAACTGCAACCAAGAAAAATATCTTCCGGTTGCTAATTACAAAAAATGAAAGTGAGCGAAATCACCAAGTGTAACCACAGTTGCTAATATTGATGACTATTCATGAACCTACATGGGGATAAATGTGGCAGAAAACTACAAATTGTAAAGTGATGTGTTGCCCAAACTTTTTTTCTCCCACTGCTATAGTGATCAATTTAATTGATTGGTTAATGGCGCCTAAGCTGATTGTACAGAAGTAATCAATTAATCAAAGAAAATATTTACGCCGACACTCTGCGATATTGGTGAAGAGCCCGGTGGACTAAGGCCTGAGCCGCACTAGAGGATTATGGGGCCGATTTAAACTAGATTTGCCCATAACAACATTTGGAGGGGAAATCTTGATCGGATTGCACAGATTATCTTGCAGTGCGAGGTGTTTTCAGATTCAATCCTAACCACACCGATCGACTCGTAGACTGATCCCAGCTTCCCTGATAATATCAAACATGTTTGAAATTAAAGACCCGACATCTGCACAGGCCCTTAACAAGTGTGTGGGGATCACAGATTTATTCTGAGAGCGGAGATCGCCAATAGCCAATGAGGGCCGAGTTTACAGTGAGGTGAGATGGAGTGAGCAGAGTATGCCTGTCACGTCGGATCGGACGAGCTCCTGTGAGATTAGAGGTCTTGATGTCAGTCACGCATCAGGAGTCAGCAGGATAATCTCAGTTTTATTGTTAAATGTGTGATACCCCGTCCTTACCCAGTCTATTGTCTATTGTGATCATGTTTATGACTGAGAGACAAAAAATCTGTGAAATACGTTATGTGTGTGACAGTGCATAGCTAAAACGGTTATCGTTTAGGATTTTAAGCCTTCTACTCTGTCCCTGGCCAAAATGGAATAATCCATTCTTTAAATGACTAAACTCGAGCAACCAAGAACTCTAATATAATTTCTGTTTCTTCTCACAGCGTTCTCATTTTCGTTAGTCATTATGTCAGTCCGCCAAAACCAGTTGAAACTCTGTGTGTGTGTTACAGCAGTGTGTTGTCCCCAGTAGAGATGTCTTGACTTTTATTCGTTGGATTTACAGCAAAGCCCCAGGGAGACACACCGGTATTTCCATGCTGGGCCCTGAACAACATGTGAGCGCTGTTTGCTTTAAACAGTTGAGAGTTCAGCAAAGGTTGGCTAGGCTCAAATGCTCACATGCCAATAAATTCAATACCATGACTCGCTGTGTGTGTGTGTGAGTGTGTGTGTGTGTGTGTGTGTGTGGGGGGTAGTTGCTTGTATATGTGTAAGAGTGGGACTAACCTATGTTTAATATGTTCTGTCTTTACAATGAAGGCTCTTGGCCATAAATTAGCGTGCGTTTTCCGTTCTCATGCGCGTTCTCATACTCTCATGCATAATGGAGATAGGGCTACATTCTCTCGCCATGATTAGGTATCTATACAAGTATCTGGGCCTATACAAGTGTGCAGTTTACACTTGACTCTTTGAGTGTGTGTGTGTGTGTGTGTGTGTGTGCGCCAGTAATGCCTCTCTCTCATGTCATGTATTCGAGTGTCTAGACAAATCTCTGGCTCCACTCCACCTCTTTTGCTCTCATTCCCTCTCTCTCTCTGCTTTTCTTTCTCTATTTTTCTCTATTTTGCTCTCTTTCTCTGTTTTTCTTCTCTCTCTCTCTCTCTCTCTCTCTCTCTCTCTCTCTCTCTCTCTCTCTCTCTCTCTCTCTCTCTCGTTGCACTCCATCGCACCCAGGGGAACAATGGTTCTCTAACAACCTTTGCAGAAAGCCCGTGGACCTGATGGTTGGGCTATGTTAGTAGGAAAACAACACAAAAGGTCAGTTTTCCATTTTCCACTGGTCAGGCTTAGGCTTGCCGGCACCCCAGGCCTGGTTATAGGCCCGTTTTATTATGCTAGCCATGCCGCGTATGACCTAGCTCCTGTAGAATTAGCATTGACGTGGGTAATATGGCAGTGAATAAAGGTTTAACAGTGACCCCTTAGCCATCTGTGATAGTGTTGAGCTAATTAGCTTACCACTGATCTCTCTCTCTTTCTCTCTCTCGCTCTCTCTCACTCTCACTGTCACTCACACTCTTTCACTCACACACACACACACACACACACACTGGGTTCTTATAGACCTCATTATTTAATGATAATTATAGACAGACATGAGGTGTTTTAGTGAGTAGTTGTAATGTTGCATTGAATGTAACAAAGGTTTAGCAACTGAAATTCTCTCTCTCTCCCCCTCTCTCTTTCTCTCTCTCTCTCTCTCTCTCTCACACACACACACACACACAAACACACAATGGTCTTCCATAGCTATTAGCCATGTTAATGGGTTGGGTCCCTGTTAAACTCCTGGACATTCATTGTCAGGTTGAAACGTAATGGGAGAGATAATAGTCTACTTGTCTGCAGCTTATTATGTAGAAAATAAAGGGAGCGCTTGGCTATGAAGGTTTCCCTGAGCGCATATTTGGAGTCACTGCAGCCATGTCCAAACCTTTTTCTTATACTGACAATTACTTGTTGTAATCATACAGCACGCTTTGTCTTCTCTATTTTTCTCTCTCTCGCTCTTTCCTCCTTTCATTCTGCCTTTGTTGTCACTCTCTGATTCTTTTTCTCTCAGTTTTGCTCCATAAATCCATAAATCTTTTACATTCTATTCAGCTTTTTCTCTACTGATGCATGTTTCTCCTTTCCTGCAGTGCTGTAGCCGAAGTTACAAAACTTGAATCACAACTTTGTTTCAAATCAGCATTTTCGAGTGCTAATTTGACTAGTAATTTGCCAGGTAAACGCAAACTACATCTGCCATAATGCTTAAGTCATCAAGGAAAGGAGTATTGGTTTGTCGCACAAGCTAATTTGTTACCATGGCAAAGGCATCATTTGATGAACATTTTTGTGGCAATTATGTGAAATAGTTTACATTTTTTTGTTATTTTTAGAGGTTTTATGTATAATCCTCACGAGACAGTGCCTATTTCTTTCTATTCTCCTTTCTTTCTATTCAGGTTCTGTGAAGAAACCTTTGTGAAAGGCTTTCTTACCTCTGTGAAACCTATGGAGGAAGCCTTACCTTTCTCCTCTAGCTCTTTATTTGAATCCAAACTCCATCCTTCTCTCTGTAGATATCTGTCCTTGTCACTACTCATTCTATCAGTCTGAATAATGGCTTATGAATGAGCTCTGCCCAGACTGATAACATGTAACAACCTTCTAATTTACTTGCCCTGGGCCCTGTCACCTACCTGGCCGTCATCTGCATAACAGAACACCCTGAGCCTGAATACCATTTGTTTTTGTGTGTGTGTGTGGGTGTGTGTGCACATCCAGATATTTAGGATATCACCTGCCCCCCCTGGCCCTCCTCCAGCTCTAATCATTAGGCCCTAGCAGGCAGAGGCTGTATGCCCTGAAGCCATGAGGGCAGAGGAGGCCGCTAGCCTCAGGCCAGCCCCAGGCTTTTCCGGCCTACCGTGGCACTGATAAGGCGGAGGGAACGTAGTGTGGATTTGAGCTGTGTAAGGCCGGTACCTGAAACAGCCTGTACAGGGAGCCTACTGTAGATAGGAATAGAATAGATATTCTTAGGAACAGTTCAAATCAGGTCATTGTACCTTACATTTGCAACCCTGAAACATAGCCATGCCCCCACGAAAGAACAATACATTGATTCTCTTGGTAAATGGCATCAACCAAGAAAGAGTACCGTTATTTTAACTTAAACTTTAAATCTATTCAAATGCCAAACTAGCCCATGTATGCAGGCCTGCTTTTTTCACCAAACAAACATCATCATAGTTTCTAAAAAATGTGTTTAGTTATTAAACCTGTGAACTGCTGTAAGATCCCTTAACTATAATAAAATTGATTTGCTCCCTAACATTACAGTTGACTCTGTTTTTCCAGGGAATTAACATTTTTCTACTTTCAGCTAATGGAAAAGCCTCAAAACTAGGCAAGTCAGACTCTGTGTCCTCATAATTAGGATCCAGTGGTCCCCACTTTAACCCAGCAAAAAAATCTCTGAGGAGACTGTCCAAGGTGGCAAGCTGAGTCTGAATCAGGGACCAACTTGTCAATCTTCCTCATGACTCACTCCTCTTTAAGCTTCAGCTGCTCATGAACCTTTGCAAACTGAGAGCTGATCTTGATTCTCTGCTCTCCTTGTCTCTCTTTTATACTTTTAATAGACTCGCTGTGTTTTTTCCTGCCCTCCTCTACACAACCAATGTCTTTCCTCAGTAGATCCAGGGCTGAGGCCACGTCTTTGTTCAGATCCTCCTGCGCCTCCTTCGGGGGTTTGAAGGAGTGACCTCTGTGCTCTCTCCCCTCAACTACGCACGCCAGACATATCGGCTTGCTGTCCGTCTCGCAGAAAAGCCTCAGAATCTCACTGCGTTCAGGAAACATGTCTCCCTTTGCTCCGTCTCTCTTCTCCTCCTGCCTCAGCTCCAGCTGTCTGGACGTGTCTGCCATGTCTCTGATCATCCCGCTAATCTGGAAGCTTCTCTCAGTAACATCGGGTAGCACCTGTGCCCTGCGTTCAGGCTTTGTCAGAGGCATGGCTTACGGAAGGTGTGCTTGCAGTGGAGGGAGACCGGCTCAGTGTAGATCTCAGTGCAGATGGATCAGCGGAGAGAGTCGTCAAAGCGGACTAAGGTGCGGCCCTGGCCATAGCAGATGAGGACGGTCTATGTGCATAGAAAGGGCAAGAGGACAGGCCGACTGTCCACTAGAAATTAAATGAAGCAGAAAGGAATCCAGGCGCCATAAGCCAAACGGTCCTCTTCAACATGATGCTGGAATGTGTCTTGATAAAACCAAGTCACTTATCTATGTCATTTGAAAGAGTCATTGCCAAGTCAAAGTATGCTTGGGTCCCTGGAATCGGCACAAGCCCACTCCCACACACATTTTCACTTTCAAGCTGGTTTTCATTTTGATGGGACACAAAAAAAGTATCAAAGTATTCTAAGAGGAAAATTATTTTTCACTCATAATTGCACCTGACGGCCCATCCACTTACTGAAGTAATTTTCCATTTAGCGAGGCAAGAGGATCGACTTGGCATTTAGGTACAAACGGGCCCTTCTCTACCTTTCAGCCTGTTGTGCAAAGCTTGTCTATTAAAACTTTAAGAGAAGCCTAGTTTTGTTCAGTATGGCTTGTTTTTGTTCAAATGGTTTTGAATAGTAGTTCAGTATTACAAAACCTTACCAGGGTGTTATATATGCTTGTGGGTCAATACATACAGTGCATGCATGCATGCTGGTAGTAGGTATATCTCTGTCATCAAGCACACACACACACACACACACACACACACACACACACACACACTAGGGTTAAACAATCAGTTGATTGTTGCATGAGGCTGTGATTTAAAAAAAAAAAAAAAATCTCTTTCATACACTACCAGCTGAACAAACTTGTCTAACTGAATTGGAGATTGAGTTGGAGGATTTGTTAGCCAATCAGAAGCCTCCTTACCAGCTATTAACCAATCAGAAGCCAGAGTGGCTGAGAGGATAGTCAGATAGGGAGGAGAGAAGCAGGCAACTGAAAGGAATGAATGATACTAAAGAGGAGGGTGTTGGTGACTATGTTGCAGTCAGTGAGGATGATTTGGTCATGAAAAAAGAATTTGATTGTTTTGCAGTCTTTTGGTTTCAGGAGAGCAGACGTTGCACAAGTACTATGCAAAACACTCTGGTTCAGCATGAGGCAACACAACCAACTTGTTCCAATACCTCAAACAACACTATAGAGAATAGTATGAAGCAAAACTGCACCCCAAGCTTGTGAAACAGCAGATAACTTTTGTTTTGAGTACTTTTCAATATAATTTGAGCTATTAAAGTTTATTCAGTTGTTTATTGGTATTTATACCATGGTCTGGGTGAATACTCGATTCTGATTGGCTGCAGGGTGTCCATTAATTCCTGATAATGGACACCTACTAAGTAGTTCGAGTGAAACTGTCTGTTCACCGTTCTAAATTAATGCGCTGGCTACGTAGTATCAGGTATCAGCCTGTATCTAAAATGAGTAACCATAGCAACAGGGACGCAGTCAAAGCTGCGGCCGACAGTACACATGGCCTATAATTTGTTTGTGAAAATCTTGATATTGATTTGAGGACAATGACATGGCTGGATAGCTAGCTAGTCTTGTTGTTAAACATACTGTCAAATTATATTTACTGTTTGTCAACCGTACGCAATGTTATTGACTTTGAATCTTGCTAGCATAACATTAGCTTTCTGGCTCATAGTTGACCAAAGGGTTCTATGAGCTGAGCGGACTAGAAATATCTCCCGTTGCCAAGTCGTATCTAAGGTTCGTCCTATTTACTGGAGTAGTGAACAACGTTTCCATTGCATAAGAACCTTATGGGATGGTAATGATTGTTCCAGGTATTAGTCAAACCCCCAGGTGTTACCAGGAAAACTGAGTTATGGCTTGTGAAAAACTTTAGATTTTGATTACAAAATGCGTGAAAATATAAATTAATGTTCTTCATTTTTTTTTCTTTGGAAAGTGACCATGGTATAAGCGGGATAATACCCTTCGAGGTGTCCATAATCAGGAATTAATGGACTCCGCGGAACTGTCCTCCGCTGCGTGTCGGACGGTTCTGGCCTCCCCGTCGTCCATTAATTCCTGATAATGGACACCTCGTCGGGCATTATCCCTTACATTTTTCATAGTGGCTGTTTTACACAATTTATATTTACTTAGGTCATTTGATAGCTGTATTTTCAGCGACTGCTATATTCACTCTAATGATCCTCATCTTTACTTTCTTTCTTTTCTTCTTGTCGTGAGGAAATTGTTATTATAGTTATTAGGATCCCCATTAGCTGACGTCTCAGCGACCGCTAGTCCTCCTGGGGTCCACGGGTAATTTAGAGTCTCCAATCCACCTGAATTGTATGTCTTTAAAATGTGGGAGGAAACGGGAGCACCCAGAGGAAACCCGCATTAAGAAGGGGAGAACATGCAAACCACACAGAACAGGACTAGAGACCAAAACCCGGGCTTTCTTGTCTGTGAGCTGACAGTGTGAACCACTGAGCCACTGTGCTGCCCAAAAAATTAAGAAGTGTTAATTGCAGCAATCTCGGTATAAAGGAAATAAATTGCAATGTGATTTTTTTATTCTCCATATGGTACAACTCTTAACACACTGAAAAATAGCCTTGACATGAATGTGCGTGAGAATGTGATTATGTGTACCTCAGCGCTACATCCACATAGTTTTTAATCTTTCTCTGTGACATCCTAGAAGCAGAAGTGGAAGGAAATCCAATAAAGCTCCGGCACACAGACAAATGATAGAGAGAAATGACAGAAGAGTGAGATTAGACAGAGAACCCAAGGCCGGGACGCGCTGAGATTAAAAGTTTTATTTAATAGACAAGGGCTCACTGTATTAGCACTCTCAGGTCTTGGTCATCCCCTGCTTTGCATCTGTATTTTCTCTTCAGCAATGCTTTCTCTCCCTCACACACACACACACACACACAGGGCTATATCATATTTGCTGAATAGCTTATTTAGCCAGGATTAACATCAAAGATCCGCCAACAAGATCAATGTCATCTTGGAGAAACACAAAGGTTCTGTAAAACCACCAATCTCCCCGAGAGAGAGCATCGAAGCTGTTTATTGCTAGTCGTGTGATTCTCTCAGCTGTGGCCGGCTCCCGGTCCATACCTTTAGCACCGTGTCGATAAGAAGAAGAGGAGGTGGTCCTCTCTATAGACTGCTGAGCAGAACAATCCAATATGGCGCTTCAGCTGGGCCGCGGCTTGAACGCCAAGCATCGATAGACGCGTCACAACAGCGCCGCGTCATTCTGATCCAGGCCCATGGTCAGCTTACCCTCTTTAAATCCCATTTTTCACCATTAGCAGAAGACGTAAAACTGATCTCTAAGTGATGCTGAATGTGTTAAAAGTCAATTACAGTTCCACTCTGGTACGTTGTCCTGGGCATTTACCGCGGGGACAATAAGGGGTGAGGAGTTTCTGCAGACAAAAAGAACGGGGACTTCTTTGTGTTTTTGTGTTGAAATGGTGTATTGTGTGGTTGATGGGCAGCGTAGTTATGAGGTGTAATGACAGCTCAACTTGTCTGTCTTTGTGCTTGTTCGCAATGCTGAACGCATTCATGACGCTCGTCCTTTTGTCCTCAGATATATTCCATTGTAACATGGACCATCGCATCAACTCTGTAGCGCCCATCAGCCTATCAGAGGCCCATCATACTGTAAAGCACAGAACCATTGAACTAAAATGGCAGTTAGACATTGAGGATAAGGCTTTTGGTGAATATATGCTAAGGGAAAAAGAACCCATTGGGATTTGAAAACTCAAGTGGAGCACTGTTCGAGCGTCTTGACAGTGCGGTGTAATGAGAGCTACCGCTTTGCATTTAAAGGAGTAAAATGTGTCTTTTGGCTCCCTCCAAAGCAGCTTTTGATTTCCCTCTGACATGCGACAAAGAACTATTGATCCTTAGGGAAACAGGCCGACAACAAAAACTTTTCCTCTTCATCTCCTGTAAACTGCTGTGTGCGGTGCTCCTGACACCTACACTCACCCCCACCCACATATATACAAATATACATGCACACAGCCGCACTGAGATAAAAGACAGAGTGTGCAACTCTTGAGGGAAGTGAGGGCAGAAGCCATTGCTTAAATGACAGGCAATTTTCGGTTTGTGAGTGGAGCGTACCGGAGAGTGAGGCGATCAATCACTTTGGCGATCACCCATGCAGATTTCAGTCCTCCCTGGCATCATCAGGGCTGATGACATCGATAGAGCGAGACAAGATTGCTTGACAAGTGTGAGAGAGAGAGAGAAAGAGAGAGTTAGAGTATGTACTGTGCTTATATGGAGATAGTGCATCAATCGATCCCTGACTGAAAAACGTGTAAAACGCAGTCTTTGTTCAGGCTATGGAGTCATTCCTGCTAAGTAGGTCGCAGTTGCTTTTTTGTAGGGAACGTGAAAGGGATAGGGCAAATTTTTTCATGGATTTCTTTCCCATCGTGTCTCTGAGATAGCCACAGCTGGAGAGAAAGTGGAGCTATTGATCTCGGGAGTTTCATCTTTCAAAGATAGTCATCCTCCAGACCCAGCTTCGATTTTTGACAAATATACAGTGTGCCTTTCAGATAATTTTTATGGCATTTCTTTTTTGTCCGATAGTGTACAGTGGCGAGTGATGAGAATGATTGAGGGTGGGGTGTGATAGTGGTCGACAAAGCTCCTCCTCAGCCCGATTCAGACTCATGACTCTGCTTGAGTTCATGTATGAGCCATTTCTTCGATTTCTTCTTCGATCCTACGAGGAGAATGAAAATGAAGAGTTTTGTTCCAAAATGAAATATCCACCATCTGAAAAAAGTGACTACTACTCTTACAAAATGATTGATTGCACAAAACTCATGCCACTTTCCATTTAAAGGATAGTAGATAACTCAAGTCCTTGGTTGAGAAAATGACAATGTTATCATCTATACTTAAGAGATATTGAGTAACAAATACAGGCAAAGATTTCTTTTTTTCTTAAAATGGATATAGCCTATAGCATTTTGGAAACAAACAATTCAAATATGTTTTAAGATTGAGACATAATATCCTATACTAATAGCTGAAAATCCACAATAAGAGAGAAACAGAAACATGTACATATAATACACTAGATTTTAATAGAGACCTGGTCATGCTCATAAAACAAAATGAGTTTATTTTGTTGATCACCAGTGGAATCACTAGATCACATTTATTTATACATGTATAGTTAACTGTTTTAGTGTTAGTAATGTGAGAGCAAGTCCTCTCCCTCGCTTTGTTTATCAGAGTTGGCTTGTGGCTAACAGACCTTCTGACCTTGCCATGCCTCTCTAGAGAGAGAGAGAGAGAGAGAGAGAGAGAGAAAAACAGCAAAAAAGGGAGGCTGAGGAAGAGTTAGAGAGAGAAAGGGAGAGAGTGACAGACAGAGAGATAGAGAGAGAGCGGTAGAGTCACACGCGCCTTTCGTTTACACAAACAAAATCCTTCAACGCCGACTGCCCACAGCGAGGCATCGTGGGTAGTCAAGTGGTCAGGGAGTGGTTATGTCATCGCTGACAGTTGCTGCCCGGTGTTGCCCAGCAGCAGGTCATCGTAACACGTACGCACACACACACACACACACAAACACACACACGCGGACCCCCGCTGGTGGTTAAAGGTCTGCTGGGTGTGAGGACTTGTCAGCACACCCACACAGGGAGACATTTAGTTTCACACACACCTCTAGCCACAGAATACCACACACACACGCACAGGCACACACACATAAACAAGCACACGCTATTGCCGCTGCCTATCCACCTGTTGTGACCTGTTGTGACTTCCACACTTGGGCTCTCCTGAGAAGGGTTGAGTGGGCGGCCCGTCTTGTCTTAACCTCGAGTGTGAGTGTAAACAACAGTGACTTCTGACTGTTTTCTAAAGTTCACCATGTAAACAAACTGGAGAGAGAGCTGGGGAGAACCTCCGCCAGGTTAGCATCACGTCTGCGTGTTGCATTGCAATGCTAAAAGATCCTTTATACTTGAGTATAGCATAGTTATATTATGACAATTAGACACTGAGTCACTTTCTGAACTTTACACTTCATTATCCAGTAATGAGTCCTTCAGAATATTTTTTCATTTACTTCATAAGACTTGACGGACGAAAATACCTCATCTCATAAAACATTTCGGAGGATTTCCTATAACTGGCAATGAGGCGACTTCTTATGCAAAGCCCCTGGATAGGCATGAAGATGGATTGTTAATAGAATGTGTTGCAGTGTATTCAGTAATCATTATTAATCTGTGTGTCGGCACATTCTTTCTCGGCTGGGCCCAGTGTTAATAAAGCTTGGTTAATTAGACTGATTGATTAGATGGTGGTGATGCAGAGCTCTCATCGCCGCTCTTCATCCCGTCAGGCCTCTAATAAGATCAGATTGCTCTCATACACACACACACACACACACACACACACACACACACACACACACACAGCTTGTTTGGCCTGTCATACGAGCTACAGGGTGTGCCCACCCCCCCCTTTCCCTCGCTCCCCCTCATATCTCTCTCTTGTCTCTCACTGTCTGTCTGTCACATCCATATTCAGGCAGGATTTACAGGCATGAAAGAAGCAGCCAAGCTTGCCAAAGCAATACACTGAAGACTAGAAGCTACATTATGTTAACATGAAAAGATTGCAAATCTCTCATTCCCCCTCACCCCCACTCTCCCTCTCTTCCTCTCCCTTGCCTCTCACTCTGATCCTGTCTGTGTTCCTGTCTCATCATGTCTCATAAATATACGACTATTCCATCCATTTAGCCAAGGAAAACACAAGATTGGCTAGCTGGAGAGCAGGAACCTCACATCTGTCTAGACTCAATCGAGATAGGCTTACTGGGACTGTGTGTGTGTTTCTGTGTGTGTGCGGGCATGTGAGTTCCCCTCCGTGTGTATGCTTTTGTGTCCGCATGTGTGCGGACGTCTTTCTTTGTCTCTCTGCAGACTTAAATGTGAATTAGCTTCACGACAGGGCGAGTAGCTTGTCTCCGCGATGCTCTTGTGATCGATACTCAGCCCCTCGCACGGCTCTAAGCGAATCACCCTGCACTTAGTGCACAGTGCCTGCTCATCAGCACAGAGACAGCACAGCACAGCACAGTACAGTAAAGAGACTCTCCCTTGCTGTAGTTAAACTTTATGACTTTCCATGTTGCCTTTGTCTCCAGGCATCGGATATTACAGTGGATAAACATTCATTTAGAATTTTGCCAGATCACCAGTCCTTCACATCAATACAGCCCATCTGAGCTCTTTAAAAGAGAGTCAGAGTGTGTGTGTGTGTGTGTGTGTGTGTGTGTGTGTGTGTGTGTGTTTGTGTGTGTGTGTGTTTGTGTTTGTGTGTTCCAAGGCTTTGATGAACCCATCGCAGGCAGTATCACCCCTCGGAGAGTGTTTATGGAGAAAATGATTACCTTGGAAAAGAACAGAACTTTGATGAAAATCATCCCACTTCAATTTGCGCTCCGCAGGCCTGCGGTTGCATCCTTGTTTATGGGTATTATTGGAAATCTGTAAAGCTGCACAGAGAACTCCAATAACAGAGAGTTTTCATAAAGGTATCAGGACATTCAATAGGCTTTGATGGAGGATTTACGCTGCCGTTATCTCGGGCGTTGTTCTCACTGCTAAATAGTGCTGTACGATGCTTTGGTTTCGTCTGGTCCTAACTAGATTCTCTGACCCAAAGAGGTCGAGGTTTTTGATGCCGCCTACAGCGCTACCGACACTACTGAAGAGGCGGCTGTTTGTGTGATCGTCTGGTAAAAGTTGAGAGAGAGAGAAAATGTCAACAGATGCGAACGTTACCGCTGATTCGGTTTGTAAAAGTTTATGTAGTTTGTGTTAATGAGTTGATTTTATGTAAAATTTATGCAGCCAGTACCATGTAACGCTCAAAGGTTGAGCGCATTCTGATTAGAGAACATTGTTCGGCTCCGTCTCGGGTTCCTACACCGCCGCCTCTCGCTCGCTAGGCTAGCTCTGGTTGGCAATGAGAGAAAAGTTAAGTTTAAAGTTCTGTTGCCTGAGCGTTTCTCTTTTTTTTTTTGCAGGCAAGAGTGTATATTTTTGTTGTGTGTGTCCGACAGATCCGTTTGTGTGTGGGCGTGTCTGTGTCATTAACAGAAGAGAGAGTCCTCGTATTTAACGGAGACAGATGACCGTGTGCCTGCCCTCCACACACTCCCTGCCATCTCTCTCACTGATGAAGCACAATGGACCGAGCACCTCTCCCACCTGTGTATATATGTGTGTGTGTGTGTGTGTGTGTGTGTGTGTGAGTGTGTCAACTATGAATAAGGGGAGGAAGAAAGACAGAGAGAAGAGAATTAATGGCGAGAGGGTATCTTCTTCCTGTGTTTGTGTAAGTGAGGGACGGCCAGTTAGTTTTGGAAGTGGGAGGGATGTAGAATGTCAGGAGGATGGAGGGAGGGAGGAATGGATGGAAGCAAGGATGGGAGGGATGGGAGGGCGCCTGGTCTGGTCTGGTCATTCTGTCGTTTTCCAGCCTTTTGTGAGTGTGTGAGCATTTGACGGAGTATTTGTTCAATACTTTGCGAGTCTCACTCTTTTGACAGATGATATTGACAAGCTTAAATGCCCTCATTGGACCAGAACTGCCCCCTGGGTGCTGCTCCAGCGTTTTGTAAGGACAGACGGACCGCCAGACACACACACACACACACAGCATTTTTGCTACCACAGCACTTTCTCAACAACTACCTTCCAGCTCTTTAAAACACACACACACACACAAAGACTATCTTTATGACTGCAGCATTTCCACCATTCCAGCCCACTTCTTGCTTTCCTTACCTCCTTTACCCAGAGACCATTAAACCAAATCCCTTCTAAAAGGGTTTAAGGCCTCTCTTGGCTAGCCACTTCTTCTCCAAAGCCCTGCCACGGCTCTTTTCATGTTTTTAAATCAAAGTCCATGAAAGGGGGAGGGGGAGGAGGGACAAGCAAAGAGAAATTTGGGACGGGTTTTGTGTTTGTGGGTTGGAGACAAACCTTAGTTACAAACCCATATGGTCTTACTCGCGCGCGCACACACGCACACACACAAACACACACACATACACACACACACACACACAGGCTTAATCTGACACGGTACATGCCCTCCTGCCCCGCTCTGCTCTGGTGGGATATTAGTTTTTTTTTTTTCCCCTCTGTCTCCCCTTTCACCTGCTGAGAGTTACTGTAACTTGCTCTTCTTCTCTCTCTGTCTCTCTTCCTTTCTCTTTGTCTTTTCTGCTCTCACACTCAAGTGCATATACTGCATATACACACACACACACACTTGCAGCGCACACACCAGTATGAAAGACAGTCTGGAGGTGGCCTCTCTGTGATTCGTTTGCCTCTCTCCCAGACGGTTCTGATTTAGGGATCATGACGGCGCGTAGCTTTTTGGTTCTGCTGGTAGTCAACCTGAAAATGTTTTCCTTGATGGTTTTTTGGCAGAGGCCATGTTGTTGTGGGAGCTCCGGCCAGCTCCCTTCACCTGCCAGCTGCTCAGCTCAGGCTGGTCCTTCTGGAGCCTTTTTCAAGTTTCGTACTCAAAAAGACACCTCCTCTCCGCTCTCCTCCGTCTCCACCCGGCCCCGCTGATCAGGTTCCATATGTATCAATGTCTCCGAGTCGGAGCCCCGACTCAGCTTCGATTTGGATTTTCTCCCAGCAGTGAATGGTGATGGGTAGAGTGGTGGATCCAAATCTGTCTAGTGTTGCTGCATACTTACAATACGTGTGACTTGAAATTCCAAGGTGCTGATAATCCTCATTTCTGTACAAGGACTGAAAGTAAAATTATGTAAATCCTTGATTTTCCTAAATAAAGAAAGAATACAAAAAAAATCCCTTGTAAAGTAAAATAGTAAAGTACAGTGAGCTACTGCAATTGGTCCATTGCACTAAAATTTGTTTACAAACTCATTAGACTTGAATTTAATATTTTTTTAGATACTGACTTGAAATTTGAGCAAAAGGCACCTGAACTCACGTCAAGTCAAGCTTATTTATATAGCATTTTATCACAAGCATGTCTCAAAGGGCTTTACATGTCATATACCATGCAGCAATACATACCGCATACAGTACATCATATACTACATCATATACATGTACTACATCAAACAGGGTTCCCACGGTCATGGAAAACCTGGAAAAGTCATGGAATTTCAAAATCTCGTTTTCCAGGCGTGGAAAAATCATGGAATTAGTAAAATCCTTGAAAGTTTTGGAAAAGTCATGGAATTTTGTTGTGTGTAATGAAATTAATTGTTACAGTAATCTTCCATGGATAACCTTCCATGTAATGTAACATAACGGCACATTTATTTTCTGTAGCTGTTGACGTAACGTAGCTCTAATACGTGTCGATGCGTGACAACGTTTTGTTTACTATCACATACGTTTCTTCACTTCATGTTCGCGCGGCCCGGCGTTCTCAGCGGCCCGTGCACCGCGGTGAAGTTAGTTTTAAGTTGGATATTCGACAGACATTCACTCCGGACAGCGGCGTCTTCTTACTGTTTCACCCGGTGTTGGCAGTAGGAGGACGGTTAGCTCACCTCCCAGAACCTCGCGCTTAACCACTGGAGGCTGACTGAGGGACCGTCAATAAATGACTGTTTAATTGACACAAAAACAATCATTATAAACAATCATTCAATACCTTCATGCTGACTGGCAATATTAGTGAAAATTATGATTAAAGATTATACTAAATCGATGTAGCACACTTATTTTGATTGCTAATGTGTAATTTATTTATTTTACATAAATATTTTAATAAAAAAGAATGGCATTTTTTTCAGTAGCTTCCATGTAATGTGACTCAGTGACTCCAAATCAGTACCAGAAATTATTACTATACAGGCCACATCGGACACACCTCTTCATATTGGGTTTTAGTGCTTCTTCTATTTTTTATAAATATTTTTATGGAAAATTCATGATTTTTTTTCCAATAGCTTCCATGTAATGTGATGCAGTGACTCCAAATCAATACCAGAAATTATTACTACACTGGACAAATAGGACACACCTCTTTATATTGAATTTTAGTGCTTCTTCTGTTTTTTATAAATATTTTTATGGAAAATTCATGATTTTTTTTCCAATAGCTTCCATGTAATGTGATGCAGTGACTCTAAAGCACTAAAATCCAATATAAAGAGGTGTGTCCTATTTGTCCAGTGTAGTAATAATTTCTGGTATTGATTCAGAGTCACCGCCTCACATTACATGGAAATTCTATTATGGATCCTTGAAAAGTCATGGAAAAGTTTTGAAATTTGATCCATGAAAATGTGTGGGAACCCTGATCAAACACACTCACAGTCACACCTAAGAATTTCACACAGTAGGTGGTCAAACTATGTGTCCGCATGCTTGTGTATTTCCCTTCCTCTTTCTTGCGTCCATATGGGGGACAGAGGGGTGATGCTCAGAATCACATGCAAATGAACACATCAACTTTAATCACCTTTTACATTACTAACTTAGAACCCCTAAACTTTAGTATAGCTCATCTGTGAAGAAATTTCTCACAATCATTTTCCATTATGAACTATTTGGCACTTTACAAGCACTTTTGGCACTTTAAGAACATTTTGTCTTCTTGCTGATGAGGTGAGGAACACACCTTTGAACTTCACTAGAGTTATAGCTGGTGCTCTACCCAGATGAGCTACACTGTATGTGACCTGGTGAAAGATAAATGGCCACCTCTTTTTTTTTTTTTTTCGCCTTCTCCTCTCCCCTCTCTGTCTCCCTGGGTTCTCCATCTTGCTCTGCCTCGACTCGATAACCTTTAAGCTAGACCTTGGGGGGGAGAGAGAGTGCGACGGATAGAGAAAGATAGGGAGAGGTTAGAAGGGCAAGTCTGCTGTAATGAGCTAAATTTACAACCACTAGTTTAATCACTGCTACTACAGTTAGGGCTCCAAATTGATTTACACTCATCAGATTTTTTTTATCCACCTCTACACCTATTGTGTTCCTTGACAATTACAGTGCTCATGGATTTTCAGTAATTCTCAGCGAAGTCATGATTTTGCTTTGAGTGTCAGCTCATCAGGCTCTGTGCAAGGTGACCAACAGGACCGCTGACATGTCATGTGACAACTAACTGTCACATGACTGCGTCGCATGTTTAAAGGCAAGGCAAGTTAACTCATGTAGCACATTTCATACACAAATGCAATTCAAAGTGCTTTACATAAGGTATATAAGACATTAGATAAGAAATACAGGATAAGATAAATAAAAAAAACTAAAACAAATAAAAAGAGATAATAAAGTGTATAACGACAGTGTATGACGAGAGAATAAATAAGTAATTAAAATGCGTAAAAAGAGAATAAAGATCAAGTTGCATAGGCAGTGCTGAACAAAAAAGTTTTTTTAAAAGTGGTCAAAGTTGGGGTGCAAACAGTTAAGTTAAACAGAGATTGTGCATACTGTGTCATTGCCAATTATGAGCATCACTTGAAACTCAGTGGCCTTTTTAGTCACTTGACAGGACGTTGAGTATCAACATTGGACTATCCAAATAAAGTGTGACAATCATTTTTAATTGATTTGAATCTAATTTTAATGGTACATTATCAGTGAGTTATGTTTGACAGCCCAATATTGGCTGGTACTGTTGGTGTAGCTGTATATCTGCTGGGCCCTCTCCTCAAGCTCTAGTTTTCTTCAGTATCTTATGTACAGTATTTTTCCCAAAGCGTAAGTCTGCTCAGAATGTCATCTCATCAAAACATCGAAGCACAGACATACTTTTTATTTAGCCTTAAAAAACATCTCAGCCTTCCACAGGCTTGTCGGGCTTCACCGCCTGGGTAAGATCAATCAGTAAATGTATTAGAGTCATCATAACCAGTAGCTTACTCTGTATATTCAGAGTCTAATTAGCAACTTTTGGCTGTAATCATGTTTTTGCACTTTCAAATATTCCTTCAAATATATTTAAGTTGATAAGCATAGGTTTGTGTGTCTCTATGCAGCCCTCACAACTTTCTGTGTGCGCTTGAACGTCGATTTTTGCTTGGCACCGACGCTTTTTGGGGATTTTCAGAAGGGAACATTGAAGTTGTTGACAGGGATGCCTAGAAAAAAGTGAAGTTTTTTTTTCTCTTTGATGTTTGTTTTCCTTTGTCTTCCCAGTTAATCACAGCATAGAGTCAATTCTCTCTCTCTCTCTCTCCTCTCTCTCCTCTCTCTCTCTCTCTCTTCCTCCCTCATCTTATTGTCTATTTGTGATTGATGAAGAGTTTGAGATAGCACTGAGCGAGCCTACAGAGAGGACAAACAATCTCCACCATATTGTCGGAGTGTTGAGTGAGCTGCGTGAGTGATGTGGTGAGGGAGGTGAAGTAGCTATCGATACCCATATTGATGACTACAGTGGAAGCTGGTGGAAATGTTCTGCTTCCCTATTGATCTCTGATCCATTATGAGCTTTTAGTCGACGGCCGGGTGAATGATGGGGAGCGCTCCATCCATCATAATTCGACGCCCACGCTGCCCGGCTGACACACTCCTTCAGCTGTTTTCTCCGTCATCCTCCTCCTCCTCCTCTCCTTCCCTCCTTCTTTCATCCTCCTCCTCCCACTCCTTTTCTCTGGTTCCCCGTCTCTGTCTCCCTCCATCTTCCTTGTTTGTTTGTCTCTCTGCCGTTGTACTGCACGTCTGTTCATTCTGGTGGGAATTTTAAATTGGAGTGGAGTGGCGTGGAGTGTTGACATGGTGTCAGAGAGTCTGTGATGACAAGCGAGCGCACGGCCAGCAGGGAAGAAGGCTGCCCATCAAACACTTAACACACCAATACCTTCAGCGCCAACGGAGTAGAACTTGACATTTATGCTTGAATGCGACCGGACCCGACTGGACCCAAGTTGGGCTCAGGTTCAAAAAAAGATACTGGCAGATTATTAGCAAGTTTAGTTTTGACTCACAAAAGTTTTGCCCTCTTTGTCTTTCCCCACTGTAAACTGTCCAATAAAGAAAATTACTTTTACTTCCTGGAAAGAGTGGAAGAGTAACTTTAATGGTGACCTCACGGTGAACTAGTAGGCGTAAATAAAACAATCACACATTTTTGAGCAATCTCGCCCCTCCGCCCCTCCCATCAAATAAAACTTCCTTTCTCTCCCTGACTGATATCCCATTGGTTTAGGCTTTTGAATGATCTCTCACTGTGTTATGTCCCGCCCCAACATCCTGTTTGAACAGGAAATGCATAAAATCAAGGAAGTAAAGATGCCGTTTCATGGGGTCTTTAAGGCTCAACTCAAGCTGAATTTGTGAGACTGCGTGTGTTCGTATGAGCAGTGTGTGTGTGTGTGTGTGTGTGTGTGTATGTGTATTTGTGTGAGTAAGTCTGAGTGCATCGTGCGAGTTTTCAGATCATTTTTATAAATAACCATGAATGTCGTGTTGACCCTGTATAGAGTGAATGAATGAATTTGAACGGGTGCTTTGGAGAGAAAAATACAAACCACAAATATAAACCACTTCAGTAATGGTGGTCCAACTATTTTAACCTTGAAGATATGAAATATTTTTTTATGATTTGAACTCTTCTCTTCACCTCCCTTTCTCTTCTCCTCTCTACTCTGCTCTGCTCTACGCAGGTGACTGACCGGTCAGTGCGAGCGGTTGCAGAGCATTGTCCTGAGCTGCAGTTTGTTGGCTTCATGGGATGCCCTGTGACCTCCCAGGGGGTCATCCATCTTACTGGGGTGAGTAGCACACACTACATGGCTAACATGTTCAGCTTTGTGTTCTCGTAAATATTGTGTGAGACAGGAATTAAAGATACTACCTGATGTTTTTGTTTGTTTTTTTAGCTTCACTCCCACATGTTTTGTCATCGTTTGCCATGGGCCGTTGGTCATAGACATCCTTAGAATATCAGCCTGTTGTTTTCTTACAGTAAACTGAAGATACCAAAGTTCCTGAAGGACACTTACATGGAAGGTTATTCCATTCAAATGTTTTTTGCAGCAATTATTTGTATTGGTAAATGTCAACGGGAGTTTTTGCATGGCTGATTTTTTTTTGTCTAATCCGGTTATAATAACTGACTGTAGGCCAGCAGCTCTCCATGTTGCTGCACTCCTGCATTATCTCCAGGGGGAAATGTAACTTTCTGAAACTAAACTCAAGACCTCGCTGTGTGTTTTATCCCAAACTTGGTGTTGAAGTTATTACGTGCTAACTTTTAAATCTCATGAAAGCCTAATGAGATGAATCCTAATAATACGCTGCTGTTCCGACTACACCCTGCTGTTTGGACATTACTATGTTAATGAGCAGGGCTCCATGGTTAAAGATGTACCACGCCACATAAACATGGACACACATGCAGACACACGCACTCACACTACAATCGGTTGAATTGAATTCACCGGGAAATTGCGTTATTTTTCTTTTTCCTTTGTTTCCTTTCCTCAACACGATATCCATCTGGAATCTGTGTGTGTGTGTGAGAGAGAGAGAGAGAGCGTGCGTGTGCCGGTGTATGTGCGCACGTGTGTGTGTCCGTGTTTTTGTGGTGCAATTCGTTTTGTGTCTGTGTTTGATGTAGGCGCGTGTACACACGGGTGTGAACGTACACTTGTGGGCCTGCATGCGCTCCTTCCTCCTCAAATGCAATTACAGTTGTGTTAATAGGACTGAGACACCCGATGCCGCGGTGCATTATTAGATTAAACAGCAGATTAATTTGTGCTGGTGGTTTTGGCCCCCTATCATCTCTGCAGCCTCCACTGACCTTGGCCACGCTGTTGTAGACAGACTGTAATGAAGCCAGCCAGTCATAACAGCATTAGCATACCTGGAGGTGGACACACACGCACGCACACACACACACACACACACACACACTAGTCTAGCACACCTCATTATTATTTATTACAATATTAACCAAGGTGAAGTTTTGAGGAGTTTAGATTTGCGAACTCGTAATTCCGCTAATCTTTTTTTAAAGGTGCAGCTTGATCCTAACTGAAAACATGTTACTTTGGTGAAGGTAGTTGAAGTTTTGGGCCCAGGTACGGTCATAAAACCTGGGACTGGGAGTAGAAGCGGAGTACAGGAAGAGACCTAGGTTTTTCGAGGCTAACCTGTTGACCAGACTCTCTCTTTATACCGATTGAGGATCAAATCATCATCTCTTTGTTTCTGTCAAGCCTCTCTGTCGATCCAGCCTTCGTTTCAGTGTCTGTGATTCATCTCTCTCTGTCTCTCTCTCTCTCTCTTTCTCTCTAATCTCTGACAGTAATTATCTCGTTTAGCAGTTGATTCCTCCTCTCATTCATTCCCACTTGGTCCCATCCAGTCTCAATTGGAAATCATATTTTTCGCGTTTAGAATCGTTGCATTTCTGATGACTCCGTGGACCTCCATGTGATCCAGGACCGCGGCGCGCCTCCCTTGTTCGATTTTCACACTCCTTCTCTTTTTTTTCCCCTCTCCCTCCCACCTCTTCTCTTCCTCGCTTGCTCATTCTCACTCTCTCTCTCTTTCTCTCTCTCTCTCTCTCTGACAATCTTTCCAACCCCCTCACTCGCTACTCGGCTATCAGCAAAAAAAAAAATCCATTACTTTTATTAACTTCTCTCATATGACACACTCATTTCAGATTGATAGTCATTTTTATACTGACTTCTCAAAAATTAGGTGCGGGGAAATCAATTGAAATCGTATTTTTTTTAATCAAGTGAGCTGCCGGTTGAAATGGGCCACCCATCGCGCCGAGCTCGATGGAGACGGTCGGTGGAGTAACTGTAAAACCGAGGCGTTTATGCACTTCTAATGGCCTCGCAGAGTCGCAGGCCCACAGAGACTTTGGGATTTCTCTGTAATGTACAACACAACTCAATATTTGTCACCAGGCACAGTCATCATCATCAAATCATCATCTTGTTAGATACTGAAAGGCCAATTCAGGATTTTTTGGTGGATAAGTGTTTGATGCTGCGAGAATAAGACCTGCTAATGGAAAAAACGCTTTCTAGCACTTTCCGAATCCGGTTGTAACTCAAACAGTGCAAGCATTTGCCATTTACAGCTTCAATCATCAGATCAAGAGCTGTGTAAATTTAATTTTAAGAACGAAAAAAAACCAACATGTGTCCAATCCAGTTTTTTGTCTTGCTGTGCCAGGCTGACCCTTTATTTATGGTTGGGTTTCCGGATTGAACCTTTAAGTTTCCTCCGAGCCCATGACGTTAATAATGGGTTTATTGATGAGGCTTGTCACGTCCCAAGGCTGTGTAATGGATACAAAGCATCTTGGGACGAAGGCTTTGTGTGTGTCCCAACGCTCTCAGCGATTTGGTGCTCTCCCTCAGCAGCTAATATGAGAAGTCTTTCCATGTGTGTGTGTGTGTGTGTGTGTGTGTGAGAGAGAGAGAGAGAGAGAGAGAGAAACAGAATGCTATGCATGTGTGTATGTGTGTACCTGAATGAGATTAATCATTCCCCTAATTTAGTGTCAAAGGGTTCACCCTTGAGTCATGCCTGCGACAAGCCACAAAGGTGAAAGTGCAATGGATTAAGTGTGTGTGTGTGTGTGTGTGTGTGTGTGGGCGTTATGGAAGGGTGGAAGGCTCCACCACTCAGCCAGCTTGTGTATGACCCCTTGCTCTTCAAATGTGTGTGTGTGTGTGTGTTTGAGTCTTAGGGAATGGATATGTGTGTGTGTGTGTTTTAGAACTGGATGACATATTTGCTGTGCTTTCCCTCTGCTTTCCTGGCAGCCTCGGTCCAATTTGGTGTTGGCTGCCTTTGAAACGATGAGCAACAACAACAGCGTCGTTATCCATCTCTTTGAACAGTGTCGTTACCTCTTTATGTGTCTTTCTCTTTCTCTCTCTCTCTCTCTCTTTTTCTATCTGTTCTCTTTCTGCTTGCTTCTCGGTCATTGTCACTCTGTATATGTATCTCTGTTTTTCTCTCTTTTGCTCTTGCGGTTTGTGTGTTTTTGTCTCCGTCCCTCTTTCTCACTGTCTCTCACACTCTCTCTCTCTCTCTCTCTCTGTCCGTCTGTCTCTCCCTCTCTCTCTCTCCCCCTCTCTCTCTCACTCACTCTGTCTCTCCATCTTCCTGTCAAGCGGTGTTCTTTTCTTCTGGTAGTGATTAAGTCCAAGGTCGGCCCTATCAGAGAGCCAGTGTTTGAGAGTAGCTCTGGGTGCCAGAGAGCCTTCATTCCCCCAGCCTTAGATGTCCCACTGATGGCTTCCCCTCGCCTGTCATGCCTACCCACAATGCCCCTCCTCATACATCAGCCTATCACTGCCCTGAGACACTGTGGGCCTCAGAAAGCCTTTTTGTGTGTGTGTGAAAGTTCCCGCCCTCGGGAGAGAGGGGAGGCCAAAGACAAAACAAATGGAGAGATTGTTGAAGAATGTGTCAGAGATGAAAGGAGGTATATTTTGAGACTGTAATAGCTCTGTGTTGTCCCTCTGATGTTCAGAACTTGGATTTCTCTGGTCTTAATTTGGGGCCTTGTAGATGAATTCAGCCGTGTCGCTCCACTAGTTTTGTTGTTCTTCTCCGCAGTAACTTAGGACCTTTGATAAATGCTCTCTAAATTTGACAGATTTGGAACATGGGCAATACCTCATTCTCTCTGTGTGTTTATGAGCAAATAAAACAGTCTGGTTTATGACAGTGAAGCTATTTCATTTTATAACCAAAATCATATGTTCTATCCATCCCGGTGGCTTAGGGGACTCAGGCGAGCAGTATGCACTCGCAACATCACGGGTTCAAATTTGGCTCACAGCCTTTGCAATAAAAGACAAATGTCAAATCCCATTAAATAATTCCTTCCTTTTCCCCAATTCCCCAAATCACTGTGAGGCAGACAGTAAAAAAAAAATAAAGACTCAGGCAGAGTAGGGGGTATAAAGAGGTGACACACAAAGGTTAAGATACAGGTCTTCACCCACCAACACCTTCGCACCCCGCTCCCCGCCGCTCCCTCCCCCACATAGGATGAGTGGTGTCTGGCTCTGCTGTAGTCTGCCGGCCGCTTATCTGCTCCCCCTGACTGGAGCACAGAAAATACATAATCACAGTGCCCTCTGTGTCAAACTGATAACCCCCAACACAAACCAGAAGAAGTAAGTGTGCCTGTGTGTGTGTCTGTGTCCCTGTGTGTATATATATATATGTATGTATGTGTGTGTTTGTGTGTTTAAGTGTGTAATTTTACATGTGTATTGTGTCTCGGGGGTGGTAGGGAGGATGAAGGGGGGAGCGGAGGAGGAGAGGGGATTAGGGGGAAGAAAGGTAATGGGGGTGAGGGTCGGGGTGTGCGAAATGAGAGTCGAGAAATTGTAATAATCATTTTCTTCACTGCTGTATGGAGGAGATTGGGGGATTTATGAATATAATGAGCGGGGAGAGCCTAAGGATGATGTGTGTCCTTTCCAAGAGTAATTGAAGAATAATTCGTTTGGCTCGAAGACTTTTAACCCAGAGACAGACAGAGACAGAGAGGTTCCTGACCTCTGGAGGGAGGAGTATCATGTCTCATTATTGGTCCAACGAGTGTCAGTGTGCTATGACTGTCATCCAGTGCTGTCGCGTGTGTGTGTGTGTGTGTGTGTGTGTGTGTGTGTGTTTGCGTGTGTGCGTGTGCCTGTGTGGTCATTTGGCTTAGTGCGCTGAAGAGAAACCACCGCTCTCTATCTCTTCTAGCCTTTCCTTGCCACTGAGTTTGTTATCAACACCAACACACGCAGGATTAGCTGGAGAAAGAGAGAGAGAGAGAGAGAGAGAGAGAGAGAGAGAGAGAGAGAGAGAGAGAGGGGGAGAGAGAAGGGGGTAGGGTAGGGTAGGGGAGGGGAGGGAAAATAAGTGATAGACAGTAGATGGGCAGAAGACAGATAAAGAGAGAAGTTAACCACATGCACACACACACACTCTCTCTCACTCTCTCTCACACACACACATACACACACACACACACACACACACACACACACAGGGATCAGCCTACCAGTCCATGACTGATGCGGACAATGTATTTGTGATATCAGACCCATGGCCTTTCCAGTTTTTGCCCCGTTCCCTCTTCAAATATTCATACTTCTGTCTGCACAGACATTTGTGTGTGTGTGTGTGTGTTTGTCTGAGTGTGTGTGTGTGTGTGAATATGTGTCTGGAGGGGTGCGTGCGATTTAGGCTTACCGCAGAGGGATTGTCTCGACACAGCTTTCTCCTGTCTGACTGAACTGTCTGGGATGCTCAGATATGGAAAAAACAGAGTGTGTATGCATGAGTGCGCACTCGTATTCACCCAGTGACACCGCTGCCATCCCTCTCACCTTTTCGCCCTCGCCTCATCCTGTCTCACACAATCCCCAACACATGCGGACAGGCGAGCAAAATGTGTCAAGGCCACCGCGCCGCCTCAACAATACCCCGCGACTTTGACTTAGGACTCAGGACTTTGGATTTTACTTTAGTTTGGCTGTCTAAACTTCGATCTAGATTGTTTAGAGGATTAAAGTTCAAGTTACGCTGGTTCCTTCTCATCTGTGCCTCTTTTCATTGGATGGCTGAGTTGTTTTGATATCACAGCTGAAGGGGTTTTCCCCGAAAAGCAAACACATTTCTCCCGTAGATTGGACTCGTATGCGAGGGGATTTGTGTGGGCCTGTTTAGGGATATATGTTTCCTACAGTCAGATATCTTTTTCATTTAACAAACCCACTTACTAAATCCTGTAGCGGTTTTAAATTAAGTGCAGCAATGAAATAGCAAATCATATTTTCCAAATCCAACATGTACGCTATTTATGACTCCAACAATGCTAGCTTTGTCCACGCCGTTTAAATGTCATCTAGCCGCCTGTCAGCTGGGACACTGAGGCTGATGGTCAGCAACAGCCATGAACTCATGCAGCTTTGTGCCAGCGTTGGAGCCATGACATCATATCCTCTGCATGGGGTCCAGCCTGGCTCAGCTTCCTGCTTGGCATCTTGATGCTTGACGTTGTGTAAATAAATGCAGTAATAGGTGCAGTTAGTTATAGCTCTATAGTCTGGCAGAGCACACACAGGTATGTTCTCCACACACACACACACACACACACACACACACACACACACATGCGCCCAGTGTGCCAGACTCTGACATACCCTAATGTAATAAAGTGTCAAATCAACCTCTCCAAATATTGAACTCCAGCCTACGCTTGGCTGAAGGAGAGCGTACCTTTGAAACGGCCATTTATTTTTCTTTCATTTAAAGTGGCGTTTTGTGTTTGACCTCTGACTCAAGCTCTCATTTCCTGTTTGAGAGAGGCTTCTAATTTAGGCAGGTGGGAGCCAAGCTGCTCGCAGGCCAAAGACCTCCTCTCCTCATGTGGACTGAATAAAACGACCTCATTAACACAGTAATACAGTGGTGCGCCCGTATCTCAGACATGAACGCTTTGTTCATCCAGCTCTTGTGTAATGTGAAGTGATCGCTTATCTCTTATCTGTACATAAGGTATGATACTGTGTATTATATTTTATTTGATTTAGACTTGGACCATAAACTAACAGTCACATCCAGTTTGGATTGTAATGCTGTAGAGCTTGATATGAATCTGTGTTTTTTTTTATTGAACGTCTGCTGCAGTGACTGGGAGCCTTTCTGCTCTGTGGCTCTTTCTGGCAGAATCGAAAATTGAAATCTAACCAAGAAATTACTTGAATAGAAAGTCCTTAAAATACCAAGACAAAAAAGTTGACTTTTACACCTTTGCAAAATATATTGTTAAGATATATTTCTTCATTTTCAGGGAATTAAAAGTTTAAAAAGAGTGATTTAAAACTTATATTATACTCTTGTGTAGAGAGCATAGTTGAGAGCATGAAGAGCTCTAACTGTGGTTGGTCTTCCTCAACCCCCCATTGACTGGATAAGATAAGATAAGATAGCACTTTAACATAAGGTAATGTTTAATAACAGAAGGTACCTGCCTTTTTCTGTTATTAAATTCACAATCCAAAAGAGCAAATGTATTATACTGCTACTGCTGCTGCTACTACTACTAATGATAATAAACATAGCCATTTTTTAAATTTTAGTCGTTGCCGTATGGTGAGAAAAAAACTTTTGATGTGTGTCTCTGTGTGTGAATGTGTGTGCGCAGATTCGTGGGTGTATTACATGTGTGTGCATACATTCCTGCACTGTGCGTGCGTTTATGCGCGTGTGTGTGTGTGTGTGTTCAAGTGTGGGGCTACACGCTGGCCTCAGAGCAGCTGTGTTTTGCAGGTTTCAGTGTTTTTATTAACAGGGTGAATAATTATCCAGCTGTAGCTGCCAACTCAGAGGAGAGGAGACAAACTCTGCCTGGCTACAGACCTCAGCCAAGGAGAACAACCTGCCAGAGACCCACCAAACCCCCTACTCTCTCTCTCCCTCTCTCTCTCTCTCTCTGTCTCTCTCTCTCTCTCTCTCTCTCTCTCTCCCTCTCTCTCTCCCTCTCTCTCTCTCTCTCCCTCTGTCTCTGTCTCTCTGTCCCTCTCTCTATCTCTCTCTCTGTGCTCTCTTTATCTCTCCCTCTCTGTTATTCTCTCTCGCTTGCTCTTCCTAAATCACTCGCTGTGTCTTGCTCTCCGTCTCTGGCTTTCCTCTTGCTCTTCTCTCTCTCTCTCTCTCTCTCTCTTTCCCCCCCTCTCTCTCTCTTTCTCGAATTTCTCTCCCTTTATTTTTCTTTCTTTTTGTCACCTTTCTGTTCTTGGATCACAGAAATAATTGGGCAGAAAATAAGCTATATTACGAGTGGAAATGATTAATAAAATGGGGAACATTAAAACCTTTCACCTGTGAATCAATTGATGATAATCTGCCAACGATGGGAAAACAAACACTGGCACTGTGGCCTGTCACATGCTATAGGTGTGACTAATTACACAGAGGTTTTTTCTTTACTTTTCAATTCGGGGATTTGTAGAATATTTTTCTTTTGGCAGATGTCGGCTAAACTGTGAATTTTTTTTTTCCCCGTCGTGGTTTTCACAGATGGATTACCAAAGTCACAGTCTCAGCCGCGACTCTACCTCTTCCCCTTCATGCAGACATCTGCTAATTTTTCAAGTTTCTACAAACCTAGCTACAATCTCAGCCAATCAAAACTCAGGCTTGTTGGCCTGGTTTCTCATTGGCTGTCCACATCAATGGGATACTTGCCATTGGTTGTAGTAGAAATTCTATTTGGCAGAGATAAGCGTTTTTGAAGATTTGGAGACGAAATTCTACTTTTGAAGTTGAGCTTTTTAAAATGTGCTCCAGACTGAATAACCATAGAAATTGAATATGAATGATTGTGTGGTGTGTGTGCGAGTCAGTGAGTCTGTGAGTCTGTGAGTCTGTGAGTGTGTGAGCATATGTGTGTATTGATGGCTATTTTTTGACAGTCGGAGTGGAGGTCTTCTGTTGTTAAGTGTTGAGCGTGTGTGGTGGCGGTTACTTACATCCAGGTTCAATTTTTGCAATGCATTTGTTTTGCAAACAATGCCACCACACATAAACATGCACATATACACCACACACACACACACACACACACACACGCGCACACACACACAGCCAGATCAGCCTCATTCTCCATGAATAATTTAGCTCTTCGATCCAACACTGGCCACAGGGGCACATGATAGTGTGTGAGTGTGTGTGTGTGTGCGCGTGCATGAAAGCGCATACGTGTGTGTGCGCATGTGGATGTTTATGCATACAGTTTAGGCTTTTCTTTGTCATTAAATGCCATTGTTTTTTCTGTCAGTTTTGCTGTCCCTAGCGATTACTGCTGTATTCTTGACCCATCTTGGTACGCACAAGCTGTTTAATGTTTATTTCATTAGTATGTCTAAGCGTGTCTTAGCAGTAAAGGTGCGGGTGTGCCACAAACAGAATCTGTTTCATGTTTATTTCATAAGTATGCCTAAGGAGGCCTTTTATCACCGGAGGTGTGGATACAATTTTCTCTTGAGGAGTGACAGAAAGCCACAGGCTACATGAGAGGAGGGAGAGACAAATGGAACAACTAGACAGAGGTAAAAAAAAAAAAAAAAGGTTTTGAAAGGTTTTTACCTCCAGTGGAGTGCAGGATCACACACTCACCATGTTTGTTTGCTGTTGGTGCGTTTGTGTGTTTTGGAGCACGGTATGTGGGCACAGAGAAGCGTGTTTACATGTGTGTTTACTTCCCACAGCGAGCCTTGGTCCTTATCCATTTCCCCCATGTGTCTTCACGCTGGTAGATATATGTCATGCCTATGGAGCTGACAATAGTGCTCAGTGATCTTAACACCAACTGTAAGCTTGTTTTCTCTTTAGCCTTGGCCTGACATTTACCACCCCGTCTCCCTGGCGACTGGCCGGAATATCATACCTCTATTATCTCGCATCCCTGGTGTGTGTGTGTGTGTGTGTGTGTGTGTGTGCCTGTGCGATCCTTAAATTGTGCCGAGTATGTATCAGAGAACTTTATACCTATACTTTTACTTGGAAATCCTTTGGTAACATCTGCAAGCTGGTAGGTTGGATGCTGTTATCAGTGTTTGTATGTGTGTGTTTGTGTGTATGTATGAATGTGTCAGGAAGTAGAGATTTTGACCGGAGGATTAATCTAAACCCCTCTTTAGAGGAATTCAGATCGGCAAGAGGGATTATTGAAAGTCGGAGAGATGAAAGGAAGAGGAAAAGTGGATGCAAAGATAGCTCACTTTGGCTCATAACGCCGCACCACAGGCAGGCATGCACAGACTGCAAACACATTTTGTGTTATTACTTTATCTTTCTTGTTAGGTTTTATTTTGCATTGATGCTTTTTGTAATGCACCCGTTTATTAAAAGTGTGTGTATAGATTATTTTCGCAGTCCTTAAATCATCTTGGGACTCACCAAAACCATCCTGGTGGCTCAGTATGAAATACCTTCATCAGATCCAAACTCACTAAGTCTGCTGTATTTCTCTCTTCGCAGTTTCCACTTTTATCTGCATTAACTAAAATGAACTAATAAAGCTCTGTTCCCTCCTTAAGAAAATGGAAGTGGTGCATTTGTTTACCTGTGTGTGTGTGTGTGTGTGTGTGTGTGTGTGTGTGTGTTTTAGAGAGAGAAAGAGACAGAGAAAGAGAGAGAGAGAGATATTATTTTGTTAAAAAACGTTTGTCTGTGCTGTGCTGCTACTGTGCTGCTAATGCCACTATACTTTGTTTGTGATGATTAGAGTAAAGCATTCAAATGTGTGTGTGTGTGTGTGTGTGTTTATGTTCCCTCTTGTAGCTCCGTAACCTGAGTATCCTGGACCTGCGGCACATCTCTGAGCTGAACAATGAGACAGTGATGGAGGTGGTGAGGAAATGTCGCAACCTTAGCTCCCTCAACCTCTGCCTCAACTGGAGCATCAACGACAGGTATGTACACACACATCTGGTATACACACACACACACACACACACACACACACACACAGAAAATTTGGAGCTAGCCATAATTTGAGCCAATTATGTATAAAATCCAAAAAGTTTTCTTTCCAAATGGTGATGGAAACTACTCTTTGGCATGACCAGTCCAGTCCACAGACATTTCTGTCACATGTGCACATATTCACATACTTTATGGAAACACACTCAGACAAACTGTACACAGAGACAGGCAGATGGACACATACATAAAATACACTGTTCATGCAAGCGCACCAACACCGGCAGGGGAATGATGGACATAAGAAGGGACCATTGGATTAGATCGCAAAGAATGAAAGATAGAAAATTAATAATAAAGCAAGAACTCTTTTTTTCTTCCTTTCTTTGTTCTTGTGGTCTCTCTGGCCATCTTTCTTGCTGTCTTGCTCTCTCTCTCTCTCTCTCTCTCTCTCTCAGCTCTATGGGAGGGGAGGGCCCTCTAGAGGACCTGTATATGAAGGCTAGAGTGAACCATCTCCTCTTTTATTTATTATCTTGTGTTTTATTCATACATTTCTATTTAATCTATTGATTTACAGCTAAGGCTGTGGCTTCTCTGCCGACTGTACTCCCACTCTGGCTTAGGAGTGTTAACACAATATTGAATTTACCATGGTGCATAGCAACAGTGGATGCAGCCAAGCTGTATGTGTGTGTGTGTGTGTGTGTGTGTGTGTGTGTGTGAAATTATTCCTGTATTATTGAGTTTACAGCAGACATGTGGTGGGAAGGTTATGGTAATACCTTACCCGCCTCCTTTCAATCAAAAAACATGGAGTTTGGTGAAATCCTCAGAGGAGCACACGGTGTTATCAACTTCTTCCCTTTATCACACACACACACACACACACACACACACACACACACACACACACACACACACAGTTGATTGATTCGGCTGCATTGATTCCATAATGATATTTGCTGCATTGGTTTTGGGGCAGAAGGTGTATGTGTGTCTGACTGGATTTGTCTGGATCGGCTGTGAGAATATGAGGTTTAGGATGATGTGTGTCTGTGTGTGTGTGTGTGGTGTGTGTGTTTGTGTGTGTGGGAGATAAAGGAAGGATGTTGTGTGTGCATGACAGCGCAGGTGTGCTGTTGGCTTATGTGGAGAAATAAAGGGGTGAAGCAGAGGCGAGAGAGAGAAAGGCCCAGGTGGACGGACGTAGGCCATCATAGTCTTACTTTTTACATGCTCGCTGCTCTGATGCTGCACTGTTCCACCCCCGAGAGGAGGGGTTTTGCAAATCCAGCAAGACTAATGCAGAGCTGTTTGCTCTGCCCTGCCTCCTGGCTCCGTAGACCTGCATGTGTACTGTGTACTTGCTGACTGCTCAAGGACTCACAGAGCAAATAAAAGCCTCCAGTCATAAGCTGCTTTACTGTTACACTTTACAGTCACACAGCCCAGAGTGGAGAGGAGGGGGGTTGATTTAAAGGGAGGGAGGGGGGTGAGAGGTGGTCGCAGTGTGGAGGAGGAGGTGTGCGTGTGGATGCAAGTGTGTGTGTGTGTGTGTGTGTGTGTGTGTGTGTGTGTGTGTGTGAGAGAGAGAGAGAGAGAGAGGAGGTGAGGAATCTTATTTAAAGAGGTAAGATTTAAAGACAGATTTTAAGACCGTTTCAAAGACGGAGGGTGGGAGGTGGTGGGAGTATGGAGACTGAGGTGTGTGTGTCCTGTGTGTGTGTTTGTGTGTGTGTGTGTGTGTGGGAGAGAGAGACTTGCAATTTTGACGTTCTTTAGCGGAGCCTCTCACAACACAATAGAGGAAAAAGTAAGTAAAAAAACACCTTAAAAATTCACCAACTCCCTCTCCCACCCACATGCTTGCACACACACCAATATGAGCACGGACAGACACACTTACACACACACTCACACACACACACACACTCTTACTTTACCTGCTTGTTGGAAGATCACAGTGAAAACCAGAACAGCTTTACCTTCCCCAACATTACCGCTCAGGGTTGGAGCTGGGTCAGAAGCTTGTGTGTGTGTGTGTGTGTGTGTTTCAAACTGATGACAGTGTGTTGTGAACAGGTAAACAGGTAGAGGAAATGACCCCTTATTTCTAGGATCAATTTGTCCCCCGACAAGGGGCCATCAGAGAGATAGAGCGCAGTGGGAGGTAAAGTACTCCGGTCATTTTTCCTTCCTCTCTTTTCTCACTCTCTCGCCATCTCTTCCTCCTTCCTTTCTCATCTTGAAAAAAAATCTGGCTTCCTTCCATCTTCCTCAGTAATAGCAGGAAAAACAGCGTCTTGGTGTTAGAAACCAAGGAGCTGGCCTGGGAAAAAATGACGACCAAATGCGGACTTCGCCTTGTCACAGTCAGGCAGATTGTGACAGCAGGACGGCCGTTTTTGGTCACCGTCATTTCTCGGGGAGCGAGGTTGCGATGAGCTCTAGGTGGGTCGCATCGGCCCCGTTATTTCTCTATATCTTCTCCAGCTGATGATGGCAGACGAAACGGGGATTGCGATTTTCAAATGTCACAGTGTTTGAAAACGGGGGAGCGAGCCATGATCAAAGTGGAACGGCGGAGCAAATGGCAGCGCTCACTTTTTAGAACAAAGTGGAGAACAGAGTGTCAAAGTTAAACGGTTTTCTTTTATTCTTGCTGCTCGGTGTCTCCCCCCCCCCCCCCCCCCCGTCTTGCAGAATCAAGGGGAGTTTACATCTTTGTGTTTGTGTGTGTGTGTGTGTGTATTTGTGGTTTTGTTACCGTTTTGTGTCTGTGTGTGTATCAATATTTAAAAAAAGTTTGTACTCCTCTGTTTTGCTCCCCTTTCATAGTGTGCAGTGTGCATGAATTTAGTCTAAATAAAGTATAATTTGTACACACGTTTTCGCAACATTGTACTTTTTGTGGGAAAAAAAAAAAAAAAAAATCCAGAGGTTTTGGTCACCAAGCATTCAACATGGATTTATTGGTATTTCATGTTTTGAGACCACTGTGTGTAAGAGTGTGTGTGTGTGTGTGTGTGTGTGTGTGTGTGTGTGTGTATTTGCGGTTGTAAGAAGTGTGGTGAGCAGTGGGTGAAACCTCAGCGGTTTTGGTCAAAGCAAAGAGTCAGCATCTATTCTGCTAACATTAACCCTGACACTGGACACAAGGCTCGTGTTCAGATGCCGAGGTTCGAGTGTGTGTGTGTTTTCTGTGTGTCGGTCTATGCTTGTGTGTGTGTGTGTGTGTGTGTGTGTGTATGTTTTTGTGAGCAAGCTCTGGTCATTTGGCCTTTGGTCTATGCTGAAAGCAGATGCATGGAGTAAGTGAGTCATTTCTTTTATGGGATCTGTATTGTTGGAACTTGGGCATTTCCCAAACCCCCTGGCCCCTCTCTCTCTCTCTCTCTCTCTCTCTCTCTCCCTCCCTCTTTCTTCATCTCTCACTCTTTCCAACAGCTTCATTTAAAACAGGGAAATCAATATTCAGTCGCCCCCACCCTTTTTCCTTGCTTCTTTCTTCAGGCCAACATTCTCTGCATATCTCCATCACTTATGAGCATCACAAATCACAGCCCAAATTGGCTGTTCTACATTTTTGTCCTCTCTCATAGAAATCAAACTAGATGAGGGATGACCGGGGGCCCCCTCTGACTTTCAGGAGCTTTTTAATAACGCGGGGAATAATTGGAGAGACATTCTCCCAGAAACGCGCCTTCCTCTAAAACTGGGTGTTTGGATTTGGAGGCTTATGAGGAGTGAATCTCACACTGGAAGCCTATTCCAAGTTGCCTCCATTGCAGCCAGCTGGCAGAAATCACAGTGCCTGCAGAAGTGTTTAACCCTAAAGCCAAATGATTATGTGATACATCAGTCTGATCGATGACGTATCGCACAGCCATTGGTTGCTCTGCCTTGCTTGGTGGCAGCGTAGGTGACCTGGAATGCGGCCTGTGGGATTGAGAGGAACTTTTTGTTTTTCTGCCTTTATCCCTCATGCACTTTTGACTTTAATGGGTTCCTACAAGAAAAGAAAAATAGCAAAATTGGAGTTTTCTGCAGGTTACAAATGCTTTTACTGACTAGGAGCTGAGTTCAATCATAGAGGTTCGTCTCTGTTCAAGAAAGCAGGAGACAAAGTGAGCAAGTCGCTCAGAGAAGAGGTCATTTTAGGTGTCTACATCCATTGCAGTGTTTCCCACAGAATTTGGGGTGGGGGTTGGGGGGTGGGGTGGGGTTGGTTGAGTTGGAATCAATGCGCTACACGCAGTTCTATGATTAAATAGTGAAAAAGTGTGGGAAACCCTGGAGGGGTAGAGCGAGGGGAGATTGTCCACTAGTTAATCGATTGCGGATGGCGTCGTTCTCTCGGACGGATAAAAGAATAAAAATAAAAAATGCTAAAATGGGTCGCCAAATATACTTTGGCGGCTGTTAATATACCTGGGCGGCCCGCCCAAGTAAAGTCTATGTGTGGGAAACACTGATCATTGTATAACCTGAACTCAGTACCTCACATAGGTTTCCTCCAGCCAACTATTTTTAGGCTCCCCTTTTTTCTTTTGGTTCAGTTGGATGTTTTCTAAATGCCATGGAAAATGTCAGCAGCGCCCGAACCAGGGACAGACAGACATTTGTCCTTGTCTAGTTTCTCCTCCACCTGTCTCTCCAGATTTGAGGAGAGGTGCTGAGGGGCCTTCCCCTGTCCTTGTCACTTCTCTTCCCAATTCTTCTCTATTCGCACGTGCAGCACCGGGCCTCCAATATCTAAGCTGCACTACCACAACTAGGAATTTCACGCTTCTTTTCTCGCCTGCCGGTGTAGCAGTCAAAGCGAGGCCCTGCACTGTACTCGCATGATTTGTAAATTAAAAACCCAGGCCCTTTTTTATTTACTCAGGCCTGGCTTGTTGGAGCAGATTGGCTGTCAGCAGAGATTAGAGTCCTGCTTAGTAGAGTGAATACACAAGGAGAGCTAGTGTTGCTCCGTTGTCAGACATGATGGGAAGAAAAGGTGCGGGAAAAGCCAACGAGGTGTGATGGAGGCAGAGTGATTAGGTACGGCAGATGCACACGTATGCATGTAGCAGATTTTCTCTTCCTCTCTCTCTCTCTGTTCTGTCTTTCATCTCCCTCTCCCTTTTTCAGGCTCTTACTCTTTCCCCTTCCCTCTCTTTGTTCTGTCTCTCTTTCTCTTTCACACTCCATCTCTCTCGTTTTCTCCCTCCCTCCAGTTGTCTCTCTGTGTTTCTTCCTCTGTATCTCACTGTCTCTCTCTTACTCTCTCTCTCTCTCTATTACACACATAAACACCGAGGTGATTATTTCTGGCAGGTTGGGTGTGAAAGTGTGCTATGATAAACATGCTGCCGTGGTTATTAATTTTGAGTAATGGCAGCGTCAAACTCCAGCGCCTTGATAAGTATCGGCGATGGAGGAACATTTGTGGCACGGCGCAGAGACACAATGAAGGCAAGCAGCTGGAGCTTATAGGCTACGGCAGCATGATAGCTGCTGTTGTATTCGGGCACCGATCCAAGGCCAGCAGCATCCCGCGCCCCTCTGCATATCCTCTGAAAAGTCTGACTGTTTAAAGTCAGATCAAGACTAAAATATGTGTGTGTGTGTTCCCGGCATAAGCATTTTAACATAATTTTTTGCTTAGTATTTGTATGATTAAGTGCTTTTGTTTTCATTCATTTCATTTGCATTCCCTACACTTGAGTAATAATCTGATATTTTGTTGATCTCTCTTCACTTGTCCCTTTTGACAGTACAGAACACAGGGGCTTGAACCCACGCCACCCTGCTGCCCCGGAGGTTTTAGTCTGATTGGAGTGCTCTCATGTCGGGAAGTCATAAGGTTTGATTTACGACGCACTGTCGCTGTTGACAGTTAAAAGGCAGTTGAATTTAACGGGGCATTAAGTAATCTATGACTTTTATCAACCTTTTTCGGTGATCAAGGAATTGCAGCAACATCAACAGGTCTCTGGCACAGATCACAGCGGCCTGTAATTGGGACTTGAACCTGGGTTTGAGGGTTTGGGGTTTCTGGGGGTTGTGGGTGGATTCATTGAGTCATTGGTATTGATCAACAACCCTATTAAACTGCAATTTTGTCATGGTCATTTTGTGGTATGGTGCAGTAAAAATCAATGTTTTAAATGTTGCAATGTTGGATACTTGGTTACTTCATGGTGATGCGTGGGAAATTATTCCTCTCTTCAGTGTATTCAAATAATGCTAGACTTAGACAAATAATGCTACACTCAGTTGTGTGTGTATATACTGTATGTATGTAGGCTATATTTTTAGAGATTTTTCATTTAGACTCAGTATCGTAGCATTAACTACTGTCATACTCTTCTCTATAACCAATGAGGCTAGCATTGTCTTAACTTGCTACTGCAACATTAGCTGACTATTATACTCCCATCCTATTATCACCAGTTTTGTGCAGCAAATATGCCACACAGCTGATTACTAAAGGGTATAACCTCTTCAACATATTGTGTAGGCTGCATTTCCAACTTCGTTCTCTGTTCAGCCTGCACAGGCAGAGCGAGACTTGAAGGAGCACCAACTGTCCGACCAAGACCACACACTGCTTCACAGGTCGTTCTAGTTCACTAACAGGCTTTCAGCGCTTGACAGCATTAAATCTTCATGTTTTATAAGTTGCGCTGATGAGAAACGCCAGGCTTGAATGCCAGCTGAGAGTATCACCGCACTCGAAATAAATCTAAAACAAAAATATATCCGGGCGGCAGTTAATTTACCTTGTGGGCTGCCCAAATGTAGTCATTATATTGGTAACCCTGCCTTTCACAGCTGTGGAACCGCATGAGGGACGGGCCTTGGAGCGCTGCTATCTCACAAATGAGTCATGAGTCTGACACTGAAATTTAGCAAAAATCCATAATAACTAAATTGTTGACCCATGACAACAAAATTGCTGGTTCCGCTTTGACCAAATACATTTTTCTTGTAATTTAATTTTCTCTGCATATAAGTTTACCCTCTGTCCTGCTAGTCTGCGCGATTGATGATTATTTTAGCCAATTACCAGTCCAGCCGATAAGAGAAGAGACAGTAACAAGGCCGTAGAAGGCAAACGAGAATATGATTTAATAACATGCCATTTAATTTTGTGCAGTGATGCCACAATGTATGTAGATACCATGCATCTTCAAACAGAAAGCCTGTGTTGAGACTGAGGCTGCTCTCGTTTTATTTTCTCTCTGATCTTATTTAATGTCTTTGTTTTTGAGATTTGATCTCATATTTTATGCTGTTATCCAATTCCCTAATACCCATCTTTAGATATATTTTTGTTATCAATTCCACTCTGAAGTTTAGATTTTTGCTGAATGGAATTTTCTCTCACTGCCACAATTTGTGTGTGGGGTCAGACTTTTTTGTGTCTAAATTTATCTGTTTTGCGAGAATAAACAGAATATCAAACGATTCTCATAAAGTATTAAAGTACCACAGTTTTCCTGTTGTTCACAACTTCAGTATTCTGACTTGTTTTTTTTCCACTTAAAATTAATTTCACTCAGTCAGAAAGAGAAAAGACATTCTGACCTCTTCTCCTAGACCTTTCCCCCTTGCACCAGCAACATTATCATTACTGTCATTTAATGTGATAATTATTCCAGCATTAATTTGGGCTTGGTCAGGCCCGCACATTAGCAGGGCAGGCTGTTTCACTTTACCGCCCCAAAAAGTCAGTGTGTGTCAGTGCATGCCTGTCTGTGCAGACCTTCCTCAGTCTGTAGGCAAACTTTAGTGTACATCTATGTATGCATGTATTTATGGGTGCTCACTGGTGCATATGGCCGCGAGGCTCTGTGTCCGTCTCTCCTCAGGGAGCCTCTCCAGCTCTCTCCCCCCAGAGAGAGGCCCTTACAGCGGGCCGCGTGTGTTCAGCCTGCAGCTGGATCCATGGGGTCATGTGTAAAAGTGATTTGAGTCGCTCAGAATCAGTGTGTCCGCTGAGCAAATAGGTAATGTAATCACACAGAAACGTTCTCATGAAGTGCTCTGCTGGCCAGGAACCAAAGCACCGGATTGAGGACTGTGATGCTTCCTCTGTGGAAGCGCACGGCCATCAGCGCTGCGTGTTCCCTCCCCGAAGGGAACGGGAGCCTTTCAGCTAACTGTCCCCACAAATTACTTTCAGAACTGTGAATTCTTTGCTTTCACGAGATGTCATAGCTCTTCTCCATGTCCGTTTTACGGCAGATATTAAGTGTCGTCTCCGTTTAATTGGGCGCAAAATGGTGTGAGTGAAAGCGAGCTATTAGGATTGAGTCTCACAAAGCTATGCATGGGTGAGAAGTGTTCAGCGATCACAAAGTTCACATTACTAGTTTTCTGTTTCAGTAGGTAGAGCTGTTTTGTGCTTCTGAATAGTTTTAGGATTAAGATTTTTGTGCATATGTTGCGGCTTTTGTTTGTGAATAGGTTTGGGGTTGCAGGTGGTGCACAGCAGGATTTGTGGCTTATTATGGTTATCCATACTGAGGGGTCAGAAAGTTGCCAGTATAATCTAAATGGTAAAGAGACCACGGGGCTAGCCTGCCCTTGTTTCACCATGCTGGAGACCTGGCATTTGGCCTCTGGTTGAAGACCAAAGCTGTAATTTTCTCTGTCTTTCTCTGTTCTCTGTGGCTTTTGCAAGACTGGGTCAGATGAATAAAACAAAAGCCATATTCTAAATTATTCTTTTATATGCTTGTCCTTTTATGCCTTATTTCTTTATCATCAAATGAGCACATGTCCTAATGCCCTTGTTCCCAGCCCACCGGCACTTTCTGTAATATTGCTTTGTTCCTTTTTGTATAACTGTGCTGCTTTATTGATATGAACCCTTCCTTCCTCCCTCCCTCGCTGCCTGCCGCCTTCCTTCCTTCCCTTCCTCCCTACCTCCCATTGCTGTCTTCTGTATGCTTTCCTTCGTCTCCCTCTGCCTCCCTCCCTTCCCTCTTCCTTCCCCACAGCGTTCCCCCATTCCCTCTGAGTCACACTCATTTGTGTGATCGGCTTTTTCTTACCCACTGCACATCCGCTGCCCCACAAATGAGAGCAGGGAGAATGGGAGAGCAAAGGGGAGAGCATGATGCAGGGCCCATGGAGCAGGGTTTAATGAAGCCAGCCTAAATGAATTTACTGCTTTCCAATGAGCTGCTCTGTCCCATGTGGCAGACTAGCACCTCAGCCATTGTGTTGACGGCCCCCGCTCTGTTCTGCTACCTGTTTGTCTGACGCCACTGTAATTAGCCGCCACTATTGAGGAGAGTAATTGCGTATTAGAGCCATGTTCTGTTAGGGGAGGCTCCAAAGTGAACATTTTTATGCAAATGTTCGGAGTCAGGCCTAGATTAAGAAAATTACCCAGGGTTTTGAGAGAGAGAGAGGGAAAGAAAGAGGGAGGCCATTTTCTACCAAAGAAGAAGAAAGGAAATTATTGGTATCGCAGCAGGCTGAAGGGATGCAGGGGGATGCGTGGCTGTTTGGATATTTGTGTGTATGTTATTCTCCAGGGATAGGCGTAGAGAAAGTTTATGCTGCGTGGCTGATTTACTATTTCAAATTGGTATTTTAAACAGAGCGCTCTGATGGGACTTGAATAAGGAAGGTAATTGGAGTTATTAGCTGCTATTGTTGCTCACCTGGTTTATATTATGAGCTCCTAGGGATAAACACCGTCATTCATCTTCTGTGTGTTTGTATGCATGTGCTTGTGTCTGTGTGTGTAGCCTATGAAAAACCTGCACTTGTCAACTCCTTGCTTGCTGGCAATAGCTTCAGTCATGTTCCTGAAGAGGCTGAGCCAGTAGAGAGCAGTAGTGGCAGCACACAGGTAAAAAGTTTGTATGCCTGACTTCTGATGTCCCATCATGCAGTGCTCCTTCATTTTCCTGCTCCATGTGATCCACACTAAGTAAATAGGATCATTTTATTCAGTGTATTCTGCTGTTGTACGCATGTCTCTGTGTGTATACGTGCAAATATGCATTTACTATTGATACCCAGCGCACGATCCCACTGGCCAAGGACTTTGAAAACACACACACACACACACACACACACACACTTTCATATCTCCTCCCGTCCTCTCTCCAGCCTAACCTGCTCAGGCCATGGCATATGGCCTGTCTGTTTTGATCATACGGCCAACTTCTGAACCTCCGATTTAATGTTCAGCTGGAACGGAGCGATGCATAAACACTCTCCAGACGCCCCCTGGAACTTCCGCGTTCCTCCTGGAAACTTAAACTTTCTAATTTTATTTCAGTCCCAACTCGGTTGATACTGAGAATTCCCCTCTTCTCTCAGTGAGCAGATGACCGATGCCGAGAGTGAAAACTGTGTATCTGTGGTGTGTGTGTGTGTGATGTGCGTGCCTCCATGCATTCCTGTGTGGGCGTTCGTGTGCACGCACATGTGTGTATGCATTTATCCAAGCTCATAATATATGTGTTTTTCTTGTGTTCTCGAGTGCTTGGTGGTGGACACGGCTTGACTTTCCAGGCCAAACACATCACTGAGCTTCAGTACCGATGTCCATGCACTCCTACTGCTTTCTGATGAGTCACTGGGTAAATAGTCCACTTAGACTAAAATTAATATTGTGCAGTTGATTCTTCAGGTTCAGGCGCCCAGGTTTCATGTTTAGGTTGACAGAGAGTCAACCTTTTTGTGGGAAACTGTAGCAGAAATTTTCAGTTGCCTCTCTCCACAGGGAGCTGAAACTGGGTCCCCCCGCTGGAGCTGGTAGGGATTCAGTGTGACACTTCAGCAGGGCGGATGCTTGTTATCCCAGGAGCTTGAACTCAGGCCTTTCGTCTGAAGGACAGTCTCTCTAATCACTCTCAAATCAGTGCGCCACCATGTCCTTTATGATGAGCTAGAGCTGAGTAATTAATCTGAAAAAACTACTATGAACTGCAATTTCCAAATCACAGAGGCTGCAATTAATTGCTTGAGAGACAAGGGCGTCCAAAATGGATTTCTAAACAAGGTGTTTCAGAGCTCCAGGTGATATTTGGTCCATGAATCAAGTATAATATTGATGAAAAACTTTCATCATACTTAAACTCAGTAAATCCTGCACGCTGACATCTATTGTTTTTTTTTTTTTTTTGACAGAATCACTTTTCTTTAAACAATTTTAAAGTTCTAAAAAATGTATGACAAGAAAAACTTGTGATAATATGAGTCACAATTACAATATTCTGTCAAATAATCACAATTAGATTTTTTGTCAGTGTCTTTCAGCCCTATGATGAGCTACTGGGTAAACACTTCATATGGCCTATAATGAATACTGTACAGTTGATGGTTGCAGTCGTAGGTTCTGTCATGTTTATGTTCACTTTTGACAAATTATGAGCGATAAACATCACTGACGTTTAAACATTGACTTTGCCGGACCTGAAGAGGGTTTGGGCTTATCTGATGCTTGGCTCTTATAGCGTGTTAAAGCGCCTATGTTTTTTTTTTTTTCTGCTGTCGGAGGTCCTCTTCCATTACCTACTAAGCCTTTGTCAGATTGCGGGGCTGTGAAGCAGTCCCCTATCACCACCGGTAGCAGTGGTTTCCAAGTCCCAGTCTATTCAGCTCACGCCGCCACCCTTCAGAGACTGGTAATAACTATTTGCTCAGGCTTATACATTCTCACCCTCCGTCCCCCCTGCTTACATTTTCTTTTCCCTCCGTTCCTCCCTCACACCATTCCGCCTCCTTCCTTTCCTTGATCCATCTTGCCTTTCCTCCCTCTGCCTTCCCTTCCCTCCCCTCCCCTCTCCCTGCCCTCCCCAATTCCTTCCTTCCCTCACCCCCTTTCTCCACCCCTCCATCCTTCTCTGGCTTCATCCTTTCTTCCTTTCGTCAGAGCGATCACTATTTAAACTCCTCCGCTCCGAGGTCCTGTCAGACCCCTTAGAAGCCAAAGACCATTAAAGGAGGTCTCTAGAGCTTAGCCGGTGCATATATGTGGGTGTGCGCGCGTGTTTCTGTGTGTGTGTGTGTGTGTGTGTTTCTGTGCGTGTATGTGTGAATTTTGCGTGTGTATTTCAGTGTGGAAGAGAAACTGTGTGTTTGTGTGTGTATCGGCACTGGGGTGGAGGGTATCTCCTTTTTCATCCTCTGAATCTTCAATAAGAGCATGAACTCTGGGGGGAAATCTATTGGCAGCAGATTCAGAAGATTACGGAAATTCAGCCTAGCGGGAGGCAGTAAAAAGGTGGTGGTGGTGTGGGGTGGGGAGGGGTTGCAAGAGTTTGCCATAACCCAGAGAGAGTAAAAATATGAATAAAAAGTGTGGCGTCGATCTTTTGACCTTGTGGTATGAGGTTTTGCGTCCCTCGTTCGCTCTGCTCAGCCAAATGGGAAAACAACTCAAGCGGTTGCTGAAACACACATAAATGTGCACGTACACACAGGAGGAGAAGAATGCATGCGCTTTCTCTCTTTCGTGCCCGCATACTGGTCCATAGACATAGATGTACGTGTAGATACATCTACACATACGCACACGAATCTGCATGCACACACACACACACACGCATCCGCAGACAACCTGCTTTACTTTTCTGTTAATCCGAGAAACACAACCCCAATGAAAGCTATTACAGCCGAGACACTGGTTTTAACATTAAAAGTTTGTCTGTTGTTCTCCAAGAGTAGCTGAACTCATTTTTTTCCCCTTGTGTTCATTTTGAATCACGCACCTTGGTGGAGCTGCAAGGTTTTGACAGTTTTTTTTTTTTTTTTTTTCCATTCCAATCACAGAAACACAGCAGAGCAGCGTAACAGTAAATGGAAGAGTGCTAACGTGCCGTGATCAGTGAATGGATGGTAAAGTCATTGAGTTGTGCTCATTTAGGCCAGACTTGGGCAGAATAACAGTTGAAGACATTATGCATACCTGAAAAAAATATGGAGCACTGCTTGTACTTGTATTCCACTTTTGAGACTGTTTTTGTGTCTGGTATGATACATCAAACGCACCTGAAATAGCTCAGATATTTGAACCAACACGCCAATATAGTGGGAGCCTGGTTCTTTCAAGTCCTTTCGTGACAAGAGCAGCAACATGTTTTAATGAGGACGTGAGACTTTGCAGGGTGAGGAATTAATCTCTTAAAAGTTTCGACAGATCCACAGATTGCATTTAATCTTACGCTCCTTCCTGACCAGGTGTCTATTTAGAGAGACAGACAGGGAGAGAGAGAGACAGAGAGAGAGAGAGAAACAGAGAGAGAACCCTGTTTCATTAGCAGATTGAGGGAGCAGTAATGTGATAGCTGGTTGAGATGGCTACTTAACTCTGATAGGCCATTAGCCATTCATCCCTACTGCACTATTAATGCAAGGTATGGAAAATGCAATCATGCAAATCACCCTTCGATCAGAGCCTTTCATAGAGAAATAAATGCTGACGGCGGGAGGGGGGGGGTTGGGGGTGGGGGGTGTTGAGAGAGAGAGAGAGAGAGAGAGAGAGAGAGAGAGAGAGGTGGGGCGAGGTTACAGCTTAGATAGAGAGAGACAGACGTGAGGTAGATGTAGAGAGAGTTTGGGGTACATGGAAGGAGTAATTCTCCTCAGGGGAGCGAGAGCTGCGTCTCCAGGAGCAGCACTTTGACATTATCAGAGGTTTTTATTCTATCATTCTCTGCTTTCCCTCCTTTCACCCACCTCATATCACTCTTTCTCCTCTCTCGTTTATCAGGGTCTCATCTGCTCAAGTCAAAGATGTCTGTCATCATGTGTTACGGGTGACATGTCGTGGTATGAGGAGGGAGACACGGCACTGCAGCTTGTTGGGGCTCCGTCTCCCTCTGCTCTCTCAGGCTCATCTCAAGCCTTCAGCTCAGCTGTTGGTAGATTAGAAATCAGTTTGGGTGTCTAGTTTTTCACCAGTTCTCTACGATGACTTCATTTTATTTGACATGACTCTAGAGCTTGTAGGATAAATTGGGAAATACCGGACTATTTCAAATAAGTAATATGTATTATGTATCAAAGATGAATGTAGTGTTTGATAACCGCCTTATAATCGATAACATTGAAGACTCCGGATGGATTTTGAGCCATAAAGGGCCAACATTGCCTACTTTTAAAACTTTTTTTTTTAACATAAGGGAAGTACAGATACAGGTAAACTCTTCCATGACTTTCAGGGTTCCAACACAGGTCTGGAAACCATGTATAGAAGATTAATTTCACCCTGAAGAAGGCATACTGCCAAAACTAAAAATAAATAAATATTGTGTATGGATAGAAGTGTGCAACCTTCATATATCGATTTACTCTGACTTTGGACCGATGGTTTGCACCTTTTTATGGGTGTGTGCTTTACTGCTGAATTACTTGGAAAATTAAGTTGATCATTTCCAAGTGTTGAAAAATTGGGAAAAGTTTTGAAAAAATATTGTTGTGCAGTCCAGGTAAACATATTACTACATGTTTAATGTAGTTTTAGACCCACTGTCTTGTCACATTTTGATATATGTGGTCGTGAATGATAATCTTTAGTTATAGAGTGATCAGGCTTAGTTGATAGTCATATTACCCAACCACTATAAGCCTAGATCATAGTTATTACTGGCCAAAATCTTTCAATAGAGCCAATAAATTAAAAGTCTGGAAAACATAAAATGTTGAAACCGAAAATGTGTTGGAACCCTGGATCCTACAAATTAGGGCTTATGATTTAATGTTGCACTAAAACTCAATTTAAACCAGCGCACGCTATTGTAGGAGCTGCGGTGCGGTGTGGTGTGCTCACTTCTTTCTGTTCTGATAATAAAAAATACCCACCTCTCTCAAAGGCACATAGGGAGTGTGGATGGTGTGTTTTCACCTTCAAAGTAATCTGCCCATCTACCTAATTATGGTAGATTATAAGGCAGCTAAACCTTCAAGTGGACTGGAAAATCCACCCGTAAACAGAATTCACAGTCCAAGATCAAAAGGATAACATGTGAATTCTGTTTTAGGGTGGATTTCCTTTATTTTTTATGGGATCATTGAGAACATGTAGCACCATTTTTGAGAAATATATAGTGATGACTTTGATATCACACTCTCACACTGTAAATTGGAGAAATGACCCTGATTTCTATGTAATGATGTGCATGGCCTACATTTGATAACATCCGTCACACATTACTCTTTAGGAATTTAGGGCCTCAAATCTGCTGCTTACATTTCGCCCACTTTTTTTGCATTAGTCCACTTCCTTTTAACACACTGGGTGAGACATCGTTCTCCTCCTTGGTTCGTCACTTTGAGTTATTGAACCTGACAGTGAGTTTCCCAAAAATACTTTTACAGCTTCTCGTAAAATACTTCATCAGGCCTCAAAATTGTGGATTAGCATATTCACCTAGGATAGGCTGATGCAGTACACTTTAAATTAATAAGCCACTAACTGTACAACATTTCATGAGAGAGAGAGAGACATAGAGAGAGAGGGGGAGAGATGGATGCCTTTTTTGCCACCTTGTGAAATATGTAATACATCTTCATTTTAACGGGTGTTGTAAATGTCAGGGCGCAGATCTTCTCTTAATGAAAAGATCACCCTGTGTCCAAAGTTTGACAAATGTATCTGGTTTGAGCTGAAAACTGGAGAGTCGTCTCCCGGTCCCAACAGTTTAGATGAGCGCTAACAGACTCAAGCTGTTGCCTCCTCCCATCCCCCTCTGCTGCTGATCAGCTTCAAATTAAATCCTACCGCATCACCTGTACTCTCTTGCTGTCGATCGTCCTGGATCGGTGAGGTCAGCGGTGAAAAGTTGGGTGGTCGATAACATCAACCTGTAACTTCTTACGGGACTTACAGAAACCCTGGACACAAAACTGGTTCAGTTAATCCACAATTAAATTAGTTTCAAATCAGGACTTTGATTGGTAGAGTAATGAGCCTTAGAGATTCGGCCGGGCCCTGAGCATGAAACAAGCTCCTTTCTCATGATCCAAGGTTGCCCATAAATTGTAATTTCCATCTTGGGAGTTTCTCCATATTGCTTCATTGTGCCTGTTTTAAATGCGTGGTCGCTGAGCAGCAGAGCAGCTTCCCATGTCCATAACCAAGCTCCCATCTGTACAAAAATCTGAAATTCAACAGATGCTGTTGCATCACTGTTTGACGTTACACCCCATTGTACTGTAAGTGGTTTGGCTGACCCTGAACTCAGAAAAATGTGCTTTTCTGCTATGATCCAAAGGTGCCTCATCAATTATGGTGGCTGCATGGCAGTTTTTCTTCATTCCGTTTTAAATGTGCACCGAGGAGAAGAGCAATCCAAACTCATTTCGTCCACGCAGAGTTGCTGTTACATGATTTGCATAATGTGATGTTTAACCAATCACCGATATCGTGTGAAAAACCTCATTTCTCCTCCATTTTCATGGTTTTACTGGACTTGAAGTTACTGCGTGTTTCAGGAAGAGCTGCTGTTATGTGATTTCAGAAATACGTAGTCGTCAATCGGATAGATTTTTTTGTCCTATGTCCTGAAAAGTTTACTTTGGAGAGGTGTGAGGTTTCCATACAACGCGTGCCGCTATGTGTTCAGAGACTGGAACAAGCAGCGGGGGTTGGATCAAAGCTATATGCGGCACGCTGGGCTGTGATTGTAGGAGGGTTAGCAAGGGTTTGAGGATCTGAAGCGTTAGATACTGCAGGCAGCTGTCAATTTACTCTCAGCTCGCCAGCGAAACCTTTCCTCTGCTCCTCTTCCCACGGTTTTATGCAAACTTAGAACAATGTCGCTGACATCAATTTACCCCTAAAAGCTGTAGCGCACTGGGCCATTACACAACATGCGCTTTTGACAAAACGTCCCTGGGAGAGGGAGAGGAAAGGGAGAAAATGAAGGGAAAGATGGACAAACTCACTTCTCCCACTTGGAAGAATCAGCATATAGATATAAGGTTATTTTTCCCACTTTATAGCACAAATGTTCTGTGTTTGTCATTTTGTACAGAGAGAGGGATTGAGAATATAATGGGTTTTTATGTTAAACTCAATCCAGTTGAAGGGGCTGCTCTCTTCTGTTTTTTTATCTCTCTATATCTGTCTCATACTGTAACTTCATAACAGGCCTGCCCTTCATAGTTGGGGAAATTAATGGGATGTGAATAATGGATGAGGTCTTAATTGATCAGCCCTCTGCCATGGCCAGATTGTATAGCTGAGTCCCTGGTATTAATACTTTCTGTCAACAAAATCGATACTTTCAACGCAACACAACTTTCAACACAACAGAAACAGATGCTGTGTTTTGACTGAGCCAATATGGCTGTTTTGACTTGAGAGTTTAGGGCTAGGGTCAGGGAAACACTTTGTAAAAGAAATTTAGAACAGTTTGTATGCTTTTTATTTGATGGGTGGAGCAAAATTGATGAATGCCCTTCTGCTGTTACAGTAGGTGAACCAACTCATACTTCTACAGCTGTTGCAGGGAAAAGGGTTACTAGAAGAGTTGTATTTCCTCCCAGTATCTATGTTGCAGTGGTGGATGGTGGTAGTTTTGGGATTAGTTTTACATTGACACCTGCTTAGATCCCAGTTTTTGTCCTGGTGATGGTTCAAGCACTAAATCTACTCTTATTTGGATATTTTGTTTATGAAAAAAACACAAATTCTCAACATTGGAAAGGGGTATTTTGTGGTTTGGGGGGGGGGGAATTGGGATACATTACATATTTGTTTTTCTTAATTTCACATATTCTTGAGTAGCACTGCCAATGTTGTGGTGTTGATGGCCGGACATGCCACAGAGGAAACAGGACATTGAAAACCATCCAGAGATACAGGGCACAGAAGGCCTCCTGCGGTTCCTATTTATATGACTTGTGGGCGTGTTGTGCTGTTGTTGTTTTCCATAAACCTAGTCTACTTTGTTCTGGCAGGCCTGTTTTTATTTTCAATTTGGAGTGCCTCACTGTGTTTTTTGCCTGGAAGCAATCCTGCATTACAGCTGCTTTCAAGCATGTTCATCTATCAGAGAGAGAGAGAGAGAAAGAGAGAAAGGGGGGGCAAAGAGAAAGAAAGAGTGTGAGAGAGAGAAAGAGAGTGAGAGAACGAACAAATGCAGTGACTGCTAATGGCTTTATTGGAACGATACCAGTTATTAATTATTCTACCTCCTCTTATAAAAGACAGGATGAAAAACGAAAGGTTGAGTTAAGGCAGGAGAGCAGCTGCAATCTGTAACATGCTGTCTCGAATAATAGCCGGAAGACAGCTTTAACTGATCACTGGATGGCCGTTTGCTAATATAAGGGGATGTGTGTATGTGTGCACGTGTGTGTGTGTGTGTGTGTGTGTGTGTGTGTCTGTCTGTCAGTGTGCGTTTCCATGCCTGCCTGTGTTTGCATTATCAGGGGATGGTCTGTGTTTATGTGCACATGTGAATGCGCCTGTTTGTGTGCCACGTGTATGCGTTCATCGGTAGTGTGTGTGTGTGTGTGTGTGTGTGTCTGTCTGTCTGTCTGTGTGTGTGTGTGTGTGTGCTGTAAATCTAATCATTGTGAGTGTGAGTTAATGTGAGTGGAAGGCTAATATCGCCCATGTCACCAGTCTTCCCTGGGCATGTCAGAGACCAACCTGTCCTGCTCTCTTCCCCACCAAACTCCATCCATCCCTCTTTTTCTTCCCCTCCCTCCTCTTCACCCGAACAACCTTTGGAAGAAAGTGGGAAATCACAGCAACACAGAAATCTAGGTTTCGTTTTCATGCCTTCATTGTGGCTCTAACAAAGGCCTTCAACTGGAACGCTGGCAACCCAAAAGATTTTTTGTTGCCAGATGGTAGTGTTGCAGCGATTCACCCCTCTCCTTCACAGTATAGCCTAAAATACACTCTAACACCTGCCAACACACACAATATGTGTGCAGATTCAGATATAATCCCCACAAGCTGATTTTATCATCTGAGAATGAACAGTCACCGCTGTCGCAAAACTCTTTTTTCTGTAATTCAGAACAGGCGTTCTCCTCCGTGTCTTGACCCATAGTCAATGCCAAACCACTGTGAAATGGTAAAAAAAAAATACATGGCCGTCTATGGGAAATTCCTCCAGTTTTCTTCAGTGCTGGGTTTTTGCAGGGCGCTGATGAGACGGTGAGAGTATCCAGGGGGAATGGACTGATTACCGCGTCCCTAGATATATCTACTTTCTCTCTGTGATTAACCTCTGGCGGGGCGTGGGGCGTTTTGCCGGTGTGTGTGTGTAGGTGTCTGGAAGTGAGTGTGTGTGCGTGTGTGTGTGTGTGTGTGCGCGCGTGCAGGTGATTGGGCCCAGGGCGAAGTTCTAATGGAGCCAAAGGGATGATTACTCTGAAAAGGTCAGATTTGTCTCTGGTGCCTGCAATTAACAAACTGGAGAAAAAGAGAAAGGGACAGAGAGAGAGAGAGAGAGAGAGAGAGAGAGAGAAAGAGAAAGAGAGAGACAGAGAGAGAGAGACAGACAGCATTATGAGTCCTGAAAATTTTCTAGCTTTTGATGGAGAGGCAAAGCAGAATGCAGAGATAATTTAGATATGGGTACCTAAACATCTAAAGAAGACAGAGAGAGAGAGAGAGAGAGAGAGACAGAGAGAGAGATAGAGAGAGAGAGATGGAAATAACAGAAGTATGAAAGAGAGGAGAGATATCGCTGAAATGATTCTCGGTGATAACAGATATCCACACTACAGCAACAAATGGTCAGTGTCCTTCAGAAACTCCAAACATTCCTCAAGATCATTTTTCTTTTCCTATTTAGGTTCACACATTCTTGAAGATAAAAATATGCAGTATGAATAAATAAATAAAAAAATATGAGTTAAAAGCAGGGTTAAAAAGCAGATATTTAGCCTATGTTCAGCCTGGGTGTTCCAGAAGTTATTAGTTTATTATTATGTTTATTAGTTCGATAATTTCAAAAAGTACTTAACAGTTTGTAAGACTGCTTTGAGGATCATCTGTCCCTGTACAGAATGTGTGTCTGGTAGTACTGGTGAGCAAACACAAGAAGACTTATAGTCGGCTAATGATGTCAAGTAAACCATACAACAATCCATCAAGAGCACAACACAAGGTAGGGAGAGAATGTGTGTGTGAGAGAGAGAGTAAGTGTGTGTGTGTGCTTGTGTGTGTGAGTGAGTGAGCTGGGGTGGCGGCAGCGGAAGGTTGCCGAAGCTGGTGTAAATGTGTGTAACTGTGTGAATGTGAAGCAGGGTGTCACTGGAAAAGAGTAAAGGTGCTCGTCGGTCTTTCCCAGGGATAAATAAAGGTTACAAAATTTGTTTTTGTACATGTTTATTTTGGAAGGGCTGAAAACATTCTATTAGCCCAAAGAGCCAAAGGCAAAGTTAATTAACAGACCTTCTGTCTAGTGTGGGTGTGTGTGTGTGTGTGTCAGTGTGTATGTGTATGCTTGTGTCTAGGCTTGAGTCTAAGAAGCCTCCATATTTTGGGGGATATTTGTTGGGTCGTTTGATGTTCTTTTGCAAGGCCTTGGAGATTTGTTGGGCCACAAAAGGATCCTTGTGTGCAGCCAATGGGATCAAAACCACCGGGCCGGATCTGGGAGTCAGCCCCTAGACACTGTTTGTTTGATTGTGTGTGTGTGTGTGTCTGTGACTGTGTGTTCCTGTGTGTATGTATGAGCATGCGTGTGTGTGTGTACAATATGTGTGAGTATGTGACATGTGCGCACGTGTTTTGTGGGCTTTTTAATGTGTTTTTGAAGTCATTATTCATTCGAACAGCATGCGTCTGGACCCAAGATCCCAGCCTGTGTGGATTTTAGACAGGCTGCGCCTCTGATGACGGCCTTTGGCTCGTGTTTTTAATCATGTATGAGAATAAAGAAATATTGTTTTTGTACTTTTGCGCCTCTTCGGTAGATTGTGACAGATTGTGTTAGGAGTGACACCACTCCACTGAAGATTACAACAGTTCTGACAGGCACTGTGTTTGGAGTCAGGATGCTGATGCCTCAGTGACTGAAACAAGAATAAATTGGACTGGATGGGAGAGAGCGTCGAACTTCAAACCGTAGAGTTGCACTTCAAAAGATCCTACTTCAAATCCTTTGCACAAAGTCGTCATTGATGCCGTGTTTAGTCAGTGTATGAAGGATGTCCGAAGTTGTTTCTCTTTGTCGAGGGGTGTTTTCTGCCAAAGTTCATCCTGACTGGAAGGTTAGCATGCCGTTGAATATTTAATATGCATTCCTTTTACAAGTTCTCTCCATTTTGTAGTACAAGAGAGGTGAAAGCTAAAATACACACAAGGGTCAAAAAAATCAATCCGTATAACCTACAGGGTTTTCTGCATTCTGTTTCAGGCAATCAATAAGAGTAATAAGGGGAGATCGGGTGTTTTCGGGTTCAAGTATGTTGCTTTATGTTTACAACGATATTAGAAATTTGTAGATTCTTAATCACCATGAAATTGTGTCAGACAGGTTTAGATTGCCTGGGCCTGGCAGGGAGCGGGGTCAATAAACAAACAACAAACAACCCATGCATCACCTATCAATACACTATTAAATAAAACACCACATCTCCAAAAGTGTTTTTTCTCATGACACAGACTTTTCAGGCTACTGTGTATACCAATTACATATTTTGCATTTATTTATTTATTTATTTTTTCTCTGCCCCAATAACCTTTTAATCTTTAACGCAGTTTAAATTATGTTTCGGGGGCCTTGGAAATGCTGCGACTACATGACAGCCCATAGTTTCATACCAAAACTCCAAGCAATAACCCTCAGCTTGAAGACACTAATCTGCATTATTCAGAGGCTCATTTTTAGTCTTTTTTTTTTTTTTTTTTTTTAGCTCTACACAAATTTGTCTTCCGATTCTGAGGTGGTAAAGTCAGATCTTAGTGGGCTGGTCTGCGGCTGTATGCAGGTCTGGACAGGTAGTGCCGCGCCTCACAGCTGAGGGATTTGTGTTGTCTCCATACTCCTTCCTGACAGCGACTAGCTCATTATTTCCTACCAGCACTTTTGAGAGAGTGTGTTACAATTCCTTCTCATAGCCATCAGACGCACACACACACACGCGCACACACACAGCGTTAGACCACTTGACCTTGGTTGCTATGACAGCAGCAGTAAAGGCTGCACTGAGGTGTCAGTGTGTCTCTGACGAGTCCCACAGGCACACCAACCAAGGCCCACCCGTGTTCTGCGTTTGTGTGTATGTGTGTAATGATGATTAATACCTTTGTTTTGAAAGCCAACAGAGAGTTGCTGTGTGTTTGCTTCTGTGTGTGTGTGTGTGTGTGTGTGTGTGTGTGTGTTTGTGTTTGCCTCTGCATGTCAGTGAGCATGTGCTTGCCTCTGTGTGTCTGTGTGAGTGAGTGTGTTTTACGCTGTTTGTGTGCATCAGTAGTTTCCATGCCTTGTACCCTCCTAGCTGTCACCAGCATGATTGTTGTTTATAGTTTTGACATCTTGCACCTTGTCCCTGTTGTTCATCAACCTCTTTCTGTGCTTGTGTGAAGCTTTTGATTTAGTCTACCGGTCTCATTCATGACTTTGTCTCATCTATTTTCCGTCTTATTTTCAGCCGGGGAGGACAGGTCACGTTGACAGCGAGCATCGTTCTGGTTTTATAATGTTTTGAAAAGTAGCGAGGCGGTTTCTTCCTCTTAGCCAAATAGCAATTAGGGTGACACTATGAACCTCTTATAATTGGTTGTTTATCTCTCAACCTTTCAGTTGAAAATGCACTCTACCTGTAGGATTTTCTCATTAATATGTTGCTTTGAAATTGGTCATGATGGCATATTCTAATTACTCAGCAAAGAAAAAAAAATGCCACTATAACACAAAGTATCCTGAACAATTTGCTTCAGGCTTTCATTTGGCTTAATGTGGGAGTTCTCTGGGTTGATTCTGGGTTGAAAATTTTGTATCATAGACGCGCTACTTCAATATTTTTATTTATTTATTTTTTGTTAATGTCTGTTATTACCTTTCTTACTATTTGTTCCCCGACCTTCACCTCTATTCTTTGCTGCAATAATGATCCAATTTCCCTCCTGGGGATCAATAACATTAATCTTCTGAAAATCCCTGCTATTAAACGGTAGGCTGTAAAGTTACACAAAAGCAGTTGTAGAGAACAGCAGGTAGTTGGTTGTTTTATTGCAGTTCATTTGTCAGTGATGTTTTTTGGCATAATCCTACATGGTTTACCTTAAATGTTTATTAGATCAGAAACAGAAAGAAAATAAATCTCTAATTTGTTCCTCATTTATGACTCATTATTTTGTGGATTGTTTTGAGTATGCCTTGTTTTAATCAGCCTCTTCTGTTAGCAGTGTAGCCTCCACACTAAAGTGTGTCTCTTGCCACATTTACAACTTTTATTTGCATGAACACACACATACGCTCAAACATAAAGCAACAACTGCTGGAAGTCATATTTCTCTGACATGAAAACATTACCAATTTATATATGTGCCACTATTAACTCAACTGTACTGTTCTATACAAGGTGTATTAATTAATGTTCTCAAAAATGCGTTTTCTTCATAATTGGCTGCTATTGTTTTTTTTTTTTGTTTTTTTTAATTAATTTACCGCCTAAAGATGAAACATCCACTTTGAGACAGATTTAAGATTAGGGAGATTTTCATAATCATGTTTACAGTCAGCAACATGCAGCAAAGGTTCCCCATGGAGCAGACAGACATGCTTACACACACACACACACACACACACACACACACACTACGTGCAGGTTACCTATGAATATTTATGTGTTATCCTAGTTGTTTGAACATTAAATCAACCTCTCTGTCTCCCCCCCTCTCTGTCTCTCTCTCTCTCTCTCTCTCTCTCTCTCTCTTTTTTTTTTTTCCCTCTCTCTCTTTCTCTCTCTCTCTCTTCCTCCTTTCTCTCTCCCTATCTCCCCCCCCACTCCCTCCCTGTCCCTCCCCCCCCCCCCCTCTCTCTCTCTCTCTCTCTCTCTCTCTCTCTCTCTCTCTCTCTCTCTCTCTCTCTCTCTCTCTCTCCATGTGCCTGCTGATGTTGCTGTGTTTGCCAACTCCAGGTAAGAAACCCAGTCATTTCTATTCTGCTTTCTCATACTCTCTACTCAGTCACTTTTAGTGTTTTCCCCTTTAACCTATATTTATTCCAAAGTTAATCATTCAGGTATTTTCCAGTGCTCTGTGCATCAAGAGGTTTAAATTTGTCGACCATCATGCATAGCAAACATGACACTGGGAGGGTTTTGCATGGGTGTAGTAGTGAAAAAGTAAGGTGTGTAGATTTAGCTTTGAAAGGTATTTGAGAAACATTTGCTGTTGCTATGGAAAGAGGAAACTCAGCCCACTTTCTCTTTGCCCTTTCTCTTTGTCTCTTCATCCCTTTCTCCCTCGCTCCTTCTCTCCCTCTCTCCCTTCTCTCTGGCCCCGGTCTGATATGGTTCATATTTAATACTCCACTTCTGTTTGTTGGCTCCACATAAAGAACCATTTTAATAGCTTTTGGACGCTACCTGCTCTTCTCTGCCAGCTTTGGCTTAACATCTCTTCCTCTCTTTCTCTCTCTCTCTGCCTCTTCTCTCTTATTTCCATGCTTTCATGCCCTCTACCCCTTTTTTCACGGCTGCGGCTGGCAGTCCCAACAATACACACACACACACACACACACACAGAGTGCAGGATCAAAACCAGTGTTTGTTCTCCCAGACCCGGACTCTGTAGGCTCAGTCAAAGGTAGTGGGGTCATACGCTGCTGTGGTCAGGTGGGAAGCTGCTCTTGCTGCCATATCGTAGCCTGTATTAAGCCTGGTCGGCCTGGGCTATCACACTATTAGTCAATGGCCAATTGCTTTGGCCAGAGGAGAGTTGGTGGTTCTAAAGCTGTGCCAAACAAGCCTGGATATTTCCTTGTGCCAGTCTGTGTTTTGAGTGTGTGTGTGTGTGTATGCATCTGTTTGTGTGTGTGTGTGTGTGTGAGGGAGAGACAGTTAAGCGTGTGAGTGTATGCATGTATGTTCTAATGCCAGTCGGTACCAGGACGGGACGCAGCGGGAGTGGCGCGCTGGCGCTGGTGAGGTCCGGTTACCCAGAGTGCACTACACCTTAGGAGGTAATGCGATTAGGGGGCAGGGACAGGGGATTTGTTCAGAGAGCATAGAGAGGAACATCAAACACAAAAAGATGGGATTATAAAAAGACGAGGGGGAAAAAAAAACAGCCCATATCCCTGTCTGTCTTTTAGCCAGCTCCTTAGGGAGCGGAGGGGAGGAGGGGTGATGACGCAGACGCTAGGTGCGAGGTCTCTCTTTATTTTCCCTTTTCCCCTCTCTCTCCCTCTCCCTCCCTCTCCTTCCTTGTGTTGTGTAGTGCAGTTTGCAGGGTAGAATATGGAGGCAAAGGGCAAGATGTTTCCCTCTCCAGCTTCCACCTTCAAGATGTAAGGTCTCTCTCCCTGTTTGTCTGCCTCGCTCTTTCACTCTGTCTCTGTCTCGGTGGTGTAGCTGTAGTCTCAGATTAGCGCTCTCGCTAATAGGCTTCTAGTGCGTCTGTCTGGCTAATTATTAGGACTTCAGCAGGCAATGCCCACGGCGACTTTGTCAATTTTCTTTGCCTTGACACACTACACACTAGGACTGCAAGATTATGGCAAAAACTCAAAATCCCAATTATTTTGCTCAATATTGTTATCACGATTATTGATCACAATTCTCGATGATTTGAGGAACAGAATTATTTTCCTGCACTTTGGGGATTTTATATAAACGGCGTGACCATTTTAAACTACAGTGGACATTCTCCAAAAATTGAATTGTTTCAATATTGCTAATAAATCAATGTGATTATCTGTGTTTATTAAAGGTGCAGTGGGCAAGATGTTTATGTAAATACACACTGATCTTAGCCTAAATTACTGAAATTCTGGTGTGCGGTAAGTTCACTGACAGTAACTCTTCTTCACACAAAAGAAGCAACAAATGGAAACTTAAGAGTGAAATACAAAACTCCTAAACAGCAGAGGTGCAGTGAAAGTTTGAACGATGGCTGAACCTCTCCTCTTGAACCAGCCACTAACGAGAAGAAATTTATCTTCGAGGAGTGAACAATTTACTGACATCATGTTACATCATTTCTTGGTTCAATTCAAACAGTTGCTGCCATTCGGGGGCCACCAAAATGTGAAAGTACCTAGTGCAGCTTTGTAACTGTGGAAACTAAAATAGCGACACGTGATTAGCCGCATAAATTGCGCAGCCCTGCTACACATGCATCCTCTGTCTGTCCCTCACTCTCTCCATCTTTCTCTCTGCCCTAGCCCCTTTCTCTCGTGCGGTTTGACATGCCGCCTTTGTCTATTTGTTACGTTCTGATTGACCTTCTCTCGCTGTTGCAATCTGATGAGATTTTATGAGAGTTTGCGAGGGGAAAAAGGGACACTGGGCGAGAGCTAATGTTCCCTGTGATGTGTGTTTGCTCTCTGTTCGCATTCCAACCATAACATTCTGAATCATCAGTTAAAAGGCTGCTTTGGTGTGTGTTTCCAAAACGATCTCGCTTTTTACTCAGAAATGCGGTGAGTGGAGAAGTTCAGCTTGTAAAACTCAGTAACTCCGCCATCGGCATGGGAAAGTACGCGCAGTCTGGGACGGTGGAGTGTGTGCGTTTGCGCATGTATATTCGGTCTACTGTGGGTCAAATTCCCTGGTGAAGTGTGTTTGTGTGTGCGTGTTTCTGCACGTGTTCAATAGGCAGAGTCTATGGGCCGTACCTCCATGTGGCTTGGTTTCTCACGCTGGTCAGAGGAGCTCGTAAAGCAGCCAATGAGAGGTTGATGTCATTCAGCCAACCACAGCCGGGCTATTTGTGACAGCAGGCTCCGTTACCGAAAGAGCGGCTGGACGGACAGATGAACTCGGTTTGGGGTTTACAGAGAAGTCATACGGATCATCTAGCTGAAGACAGTTCCACTGACCTGTATGAGGCGCACACACACACACGCACACACACACAAACCCACACTCTTCCTGCCGTTTCAGATGTGTCCCCTTTCTCCTGAGTGAGGCCAAAGGAAACATCTCGGCAGCTATTAAAGTGAGGTTGGGCTCTTTATGAGTGGCTGTAATGTTTTTAGTGAGCTGTTATTACACAGTGTCCAGTTTCAGTCGCTCCGCTGATGTCTCCTCTAAAAACCTGCACCGCACAGGGCCGATTGATGTGGCTTCACTATTGGCGGCACGGAACAGTCAGTCAAGCTCAGCCTTTGCTCTCTTCCTCCCTTCTGTTACTCTCTGTTTTTTTTTTCTCCATCTCTCTGTCTCTCTCGGTCTCTCTTCTCCTCTCATCTGACTTTCCTTATTTTGCTCATTCATCCTTTCTCCCCCACTTCATCCTGACAGTTCATGATGCTATCTCATCTTGCGGCTAAAAAGCTTTGTTTTTTATGCGGGGTGTGTGAGTGTGTGTTTGTGTATGTGTGTGCATGCGCATACAAAATCAGCAAATTCCTCACTATCAGTGTCTCAAGGGGCATATGATGGTATGGAAATGTGTTCAGCACAGCCCCTAATAGTTCTGCAATGATCATAGGCTCTGGCAGCTATGGAAAAGACTGAGAGAGTGAAGTGGAGGAAGAGAGGGAAGACAGGAAAGAAGGAGAGAGGGGAATGTGGAAAACTGCATCACAAACGGCATAATGCTTAGCATTTAGATGCGAGGGCAGATCCATAATTCATGTTGCTAATGAAAGCTAGGAGGTAGCCAGTGAGTGTGGAGGGAGCATGCAGATCAGATGGGAGGTAATAGCATTACCATACAGAGAGGGTTAATGTACTTTCCCTGCCACACCTCCTCTCCTCTCCTCTCCTCTCCTCTCCTCTCCTCTCCTCTCCTCTCCTCTCCTCTCCTCTCCTCTCCTCTCCTCTCCTCTCCTCTCCTCTCCTCTCCTCTCCTCTCTATTCTCATCTGTTCTCCTCTGTTCTCCTCTCCTCTCCTCTATTCTCCTCTCCTCTTTTCTGTGCTCCTCTCAATGTGCCAGCTCCTAGTCCAATGCCTCCACAGGCCCAGTTTGCCTTGGACTCTCACCACAGAATATAGACTGAATGATTTGCTCCTACTCTGTTAAAAAGAGCTGATATTGGCAGGAAGGGATGTTGAAAGAATGTGTCATCCACGGGAGACTGGAAGAGCACAGAAAAGCAGAGCGAGAGAAACAGAGAGTGTATGTTAGTGTGCATGCTCGCAGGTGTGTATTTCTCACTGTGTGTGTGTCTGTGTGTGTATATGTGTGTGTGTACATGTGTGTCTCTGTAGCCAGTGACTGGGACAGACATGGGGCCCCAGCAGGTGACTGGGCCCGGGCTTCTGTGAGTCGGTCGGCTTTGGAGACAGATGTGTGGCTGCGGGCCGTTCTGTGGCCGCATCAGAAGCCCGGCCAGAGTCAGTACTCGCTGAAGAGGACCGGAGAGATTGGATTCCTTTTTTAAAAATGATTTCTGCTTTATTGGAAAACATACAGTTGTGAGCGGCAGGAAAGATGGCAGGGAGAGAGGACGGGGACGGCTGTGAGAGCTGGACTCTGTAACTCCTCCTGGACTCCTCCATCAGCAACACGGCACAATGCTCCGTCCAACTCGCCCACACTCTCAGAGCATATAGTATGTGTCACTCACAGCACAGTTTGTGTAAAGCATCTGTACATAAGTGCTATCTTCAAGGCAAGGTTCAAAAGGCTACCGAGAGTGAAGCCTGCACTCTGCCGTTCAACAGATAACACCGCTTTTTCTGAGTGCTCATTGGCAGGGTCAAAGAAAAAAAAAAAAAAGTCATTTCAGAGAAAGGATATTGGAGGTGTTTAGACTCCTGATCTGAGTGTGAAGTGGAAAGGGCTGGCCAGCACTTAGGACTCGGCCTTCATTTTCAACTGAAGCACACAAACAGAGGGAGAGCGGTGGGAAAGTGTCGCCCAAGGGCGCATCAGCCGAGCAGAGAAGAAGTCAGAGATGTGGTTATCATTTCTTTTGATGAAGCCACAGAAGGCTAAAGAGCCTGTGGTAGAATAAGCTGCCCTCTCCTGCCTTTTGTCTGTTCAGACGCTGACGGTCAAAGACCCTGAGACTTCCAACTTCAAACCGTCTGCATTTCAAAGGAACCATTCAGACAGTCGCTCCATCGGTCTGTCAGTCAGCCTGTCAGTTAGTCCATCATTTAGTCAATGTAACGATTCTCTCCCTCTCTCTCTAAGGTCCTTAAGCCCATTGGTTACCTCTCAGGGCTTTCTCATACATGAATGCATGAGCTCGGCCCGTTTGCTTCCGGGGAGGGGTCTGATTGGATCATCAGATCTCACTTTTCTATAATCGCTCATCTCATCTCCACATTTCACACATGCTCTCTCTCCCTTGGTCCTAGAACTGAGGTGAAACCTTACCACTGAGAGAAGAGTTCAACACTCTCTAAACAGTTAGGAACTGTCCACCTTCTATTGCCTTTAGCTTGCTGCGGGACTTGCCGACAGAGAGGTTATAGATAGATAGGAGTGTGTGTGTGTATTTGTGTATGTGTGTCCATATGGGCGCATATGGGCATATGTGTGTTCCGAGGACCCTATGGCCTATTTCACAAGAGCCAATCTAAGTAATGAAAGGAGTGAGAAGGGGATAGGGAATAAGTTGGTGGGAGGCAGTGGGAGAGAGAGAAAGGAGCACTGGGTCCAAATTATAATACAAATCATATCAAGTCAATCATAAAAGCAGCCGAGATTTACTAGTTTCATTTCACTTCCCGAGATTCTTCAGTTTAATAGGGCAGCTGGGAGAAGAGAGCTGGATTGCATGGGTGAAATGGGAAGTGCGTGCATGCGTGTGTTTGTGTGTGTATGTGTGTGTGCGCGTGCGTGCATGCGTGTGTGTGTGTGTGTGTGTGCACGTAGTCTATGAATAACCCTCCACAAGTCATCTCAACCCCTAGCCCACAGCCCCCTAGCTGGAGATAGAACAGTAACATGTTTCAGATATCTATTATTGAAGAAGCTGAGCTGGCTGCCCAGCCCCTGTCCAACTGTAAACACTGGTAATGGAAAAAAAAAAAGACCTGTACTGACTGCAGACTACAAGATTTCCAGATTGTAAAAACAGCATACATTTACAATGGTCATGGATTCGTCTAGCGACCGTGTATATTGTCCTCTAGAGACTGTTTCCTACACGGTTGTTTTGGTACTTAACATTTTTTTAGCTTGGTTCTAGAAACAGCGATGCTGATAATCATGTAAATCACACGTGGTTGATGAAGTAGCGGCAGCGGAGGGACTCAAATAGCCAACTTAACCTGCACAAAATAGTGTGCTTAGTGATAAATAGTCATCTTTGGTACGGACTGAAAGCAAGCAGAACCATTTCATATTTACGCAGACCTTGCTGCTTGAGATTGCTGATGTGATTACAGTAAGCTCAGTGAGGCAGCTACAGACGGAGACAGAAATATAGCGGGCTTTACATCAGCATGTTCGCTGTGGAGACGGTGCTCTCCGTGTGCAACAAGAGGGCTTTTCTGAACAGTAGATTCTCATTCGTGGTTTAGAGCAGAGTAGCATTTTAGTCTGGTTTTCACTGCAAGGCCAAACTAAGTCAGCCGGGCATTTATTAGCTTTGTCTGAGAATTTTTCAACACAACTTTTGGAGATTTCTTTTTTAAGTCTTTTGCCAACTGGGGTGATTTGCTGGGTTGTACTAAAAAATACTCTAACAAAGTGTATAAATGGCAATATTTGCTCTGGTCCTGACACTGAAAAGACCCTGCAGTCTCCGGTATGTCCCAAGCAGGCTTACCATTATAATGCATGTTGTTGAACAGACATAATGTAGCAGTCTACTGTGTGCTCTCATCACACTTTCCCCCAGAATAGATCCAAAAGACCAATCTGTATGTGTCAGAGTATTTATGTTGGTGTTTGCCCATGCATGCCGGGCTGTTTGCCTGTCTTATCACTCTCAATCACTGTGTTGTGTGTGTGTGTGAGTGTGTGTGTGTGTGTGTGTGTACGTGTGTATGTATATATGAGTGCCCGGTGTTTGGACATTGAGATGTTCATTGTGAAGCTGTCAGAATTGTCTGAGTGGGTAGAGATGGACATCAGTCTATGTGACAGGCAACGATCCGACTGTCGTACCTCTCGACGGACATTGCTACTCCATCATGCTGCCATAGAGGGAAGCGGTAACAGAGAATGGAGGGAGGGAGGGAGGGAGGGAGAGGAGGCGAGGGGGGGAGAGATGACGATGAAGGAGAGCAGCAGGGAGAGAGCGGAGGAGGTAACAGGTTGGGCAGGATGAGAGATAGTCCGTGATAGTCCTGGCAACATGCAGCAGCATATAGTTCTTTGACTGTGGTTTGACTCTGATCCAAGAGGCTTACAGACACCCGGTCATTTGAGGCTAATCTCAGGCTGCAGGTGGAGAATTCCCCTTATGGTATATTGAACAAGTCTGAATAACCGAATGGCATTAACTGCCGCGCCATAGAGGAGCGGCAGCACTCAAAGCTGGTGGGGAATGAGCTTACGGGCTACTTCACATCAGAGCATTTTCATTCATGCATATATACAGTATATATATTAAAATATGAATGTAGTTTCACTCAATTTTAGTTCTAACAGCAGTTACAAAGACGCTAGTATGCCCATGAGATGTCTGTCTGGTTTCCTAGAATTTCATTGTGTGTGCGCGTGTGTGTGTGTGTGTGTGTGTGTGTGTGTGTGTGTGTGTGTGTGTGTGTGTGTGTGTGTGTGTGTGTGTGTGTGTGTGTGTGTGTGTGTGTGTGTGTGTGTGTGTGTGTGTGTGCGTGTATGTGTAAATCTGGGTCAGGGTGCTTCTTACCATCCCAGGAGAGTCTCATTTTTGCTCTCTCTCTCTCTCTCTGTGTGTGTCTCTCTCTGTGTGTGTGTCTCTCTCTCTCTCTCTCTCTCTGTCTCTCTCTCTCTTTCTCTCTGTGTGTGTCTCTCTATCTGTGGGTCTCTGTCTCTCTCTCTCTCTGTCTCTCTCTCTCTCTCTCTCTCTCTCTCTGTGTGTCTCTCTCTCTCTCTCTCTCTCTCTCTCTGTGTGTGTCTCTCTCTGTGTGTGTGTCTCTCTCTATCTGTGTGTGTCTCTGTCTCTCTCTCTCTCTCTCTCGCTCTGTCTGTCTCTCTCTCTCTCCCTCTCTCTCTCTCTCCCTCTCTCTCTGTGTTTTCTCAAACGGGAACAATCGTCTTGCCTTTCTTTGAAGAGGTTTACAAGCTTATGGGTCATTGACCTACACACACACTTGCTCGCGCGCACACACACACACACACACACAAACACACACACACACACACACACACAGACACACACACGCACACACACGCCCTCACCCCATCTCTGTTTGCTTTAAGGTCCTGGAGCAAGCAGAGTGTGTGAGTGAGCAGAGTCTGTTGTGTGTGTATATGAGAGAGATTGGTTTATGATGGGGTTGAAGACCTTGACCAACCCTTCTGCCCCACTCTTTGATTCACCTACTTCCTTCCACTGGTCTAGGTTGAGGGTACAGGTCTATTCGGGGGTTTTTGAGGAAGTAAACAACTCAGTAAGTTGACATGAGGCCAACACTCTGGAATGCTAGTTCAATTCATTTATGTCAAGCTTATTTCCTCTTCGACTGTTTTGATTTTTCAATAAAAGCAGTTTGTCTTGGTTCCATCAAAAGGAACTCTGGTGTCAGCACTGGGCCCACGGTTTTCTAACTTCTGCATTTTTTTTATTTTTTCGAGGAAACCTTATTGCTTTGTTGTCATTGTGTTGACCCCCAATTTATAGACAGAGGCTTTCCAGCTGTTTCTGGTATGAGAGCTTGTACTGAAGCTGGAAAATTCCTGCGTCACCAACATTTAAAACACGTGAAAACCAGGCGTCTTTAAGTAAAGCTTGAATAAATGAAAATATGAATGTACTGGTAAAAGATAAAGGTAAAAGATAAATATCCTCCCAGGGCACAGAGTGGGCCAGTATGTGGGCTGCATGGTTTTCACAGTGGATTTACAGCATCACAGTTTGATTATGAATTATACTGGAACCCTGTTTATCTATGAATCTCATATCAGTGATCATTCTTTATCATCCCAAGTCTTCTTTTAGCTCATATCAACAATTTCAGAATCACTGTGTTTGACTCACAGAAACATACAGCATATATGACAGCTGGGTTTCCGTTATCCGGTAATTACCGTTTTTTTACCGGGAAAATCTGTTGAAGTCTGACATATTTAAATGTCTCCGGTCATAATGTCCGGTGAAAATAATTCCCTCTAAGCACAATTTGAATTAATATCACTGATTCATTATCACTCCGTCCCCTCAGCGCTTCAGGAATATGCTGAACCAGCCATCCGAACCATTATTGGTCATTTTGGCCAAGAAATGACCAGCGAGGACGAGTCAGCACAGCCACAGCCCCTCTCATCGATGCCACAAGCGCGCAACAAGATGCCATCGCTGTGATGACAGCGCTCCGCAGTTATGGAGGCTTGAATTTCTCAACGGCCTGCGAAGTCCTCATCAGGGATTTCAGCAAAATCTATCCCGAGTGGGCCAAATTGGCCAAAGTAGCCTGCTTGATCCCCGTCTCCAGTGTGCCAGCAGAGAGAGGGTTCTCTCTCTGCAGAGAGAGGGTTCTCTCTGCAGAACCGAATCAGAACAGCGCAGTGAAGTCGCCTTGGGGAGGACAAGGTCACAAGGCTTATGCGCATTGCAAGTTGTGGAGAGACACTTGGCACCTTTGATTTTAAGTCGGCAGCTGCACGCTTCACTGCTGCGAAAAAGCGTAAGAAGTAAAATTATATGAGCCAGCAATAGGTTATGGTTATTTTTTTGTTTATTTTCAAAGAGTTTTTATTCTATTTTATTTTATCTGAGAAAAGGCCTATAACGAACGGAAATTATTTGATTTCAAGTCGGCAGCAGCACGCCGTAATTAAAATGTTATGAGCCAGATAGGCCTAGGCCTACATGTAATTTTTTGTTTGTTTGCAAATAGTTTTTATTCTGTTTTATTTTATCTGAGAATATGTAGGCCTAAAGGCCTTTTAAGTTCAATAAACACAGATAATATTTGACCGGAATTTCTCCCATTTGTCCGGGACATTGAAATCTTCCAGGACACGTGGACTGGCACCAATTTTTTGTAACGGAAACCCTGTATGACAGATTTAATTTTATTATTTGCTCGTATGACTAAAATATACATAATAAAAATATACACAAGTACAGCAGGGCTGAATATGTTAAAATTGAGTAAATAATTAACTTAATACGTACAAACACTTGCATTCGAATACTTAAAATAAAGCAACATTACTCAAAGATTCAGTCGTCGTAATTAATTGCTTTCTATCTCAGATAATTATCTATCTGTAGAGATGAGATCAGCTTGTTTACTTACTGTTATAAAATGACCTCAGGGAATTATTGACTTAACTACAATCATGTCTGGTTTCGACCCGTCCAGGCTGTCTCTCACAGACGACGTGATTGCAGGACTGAGTGCGTCAGCTGTTTTCCAACCTTTAGATCTGTCCTCCTGGTGTGTGATTTATAAGACTGACTGTCTTGGTTAGATCTACAGTCGGTGGAAAAAAAAAATTATAATCGGAAACACCTAACAATATATGAATTATCAAGTACTTAATAAGTGCCTTTGCCTTCAGAACAGCTTCAATCGACCTTGCATTGCTGTGATGCAAGTCCTGAACAGGGTTTTTCCTGGCTCAAAAAGAGGCTTAGGTGGTGCCGGTCCTCATTTCTCCATGGCTATGAGGACCAGAACAGGCGCACAAGTTTGTCAGTATTAATTCCTCACTTCATTTGCTCCCAACAGTGATGTTTGCAAGTTGATTCCATGAAAGATGACTGCCATCGCCTTCACAATTTCAAGTATTCCTTGTTTTGACAGGATTAGCCAGTTTGTTATTGTTATGATTAATATAGTTTTAGACTGAATCAGATGTCATTAAGCCATTGATAAATCAGACATGTACAAAATCTTTTTTCCCCCCCAAAAAAAGTCCAGAGTAAATAGTCAGTCGAAGACAAATGAATGGTCGGTGTGCTGGCAGCGATACAGCGGTAAAAAATGTAGTCGCATTATCGTAGAGATGAATGAGGAGTAATTTACTTTGTGTTATACAATATGGGACTGTGATCTAAAATCTCACTAGTCAGTTGTTGAACAAAATCCAACAGAATCTTGTTCAGGTGGGTTTGTGATTTGTTATGTTGCAGAGAATTGTCTTTCCTGTGTTTCATAGATTGGCAGTATTGATCGTGTGAATGAGCTCTACTCAAGTGTAATAGTTCATATTGTAGGAAACGGTCGCTGGGAGGGAGTTGAACCTGATCACTCAAGCACACGTCACGCCTGACCTTTGTTGGATGTCTAACATGGCTCCATTCCGCGCACACGCACACACGCACACGCACACGCACCCCACAAACACACACTGACCTTTGTTTGATATGTAACAATGCCCTCATTTTCCATAAAAGCCTGTAGCAGCAGCAGTCTGGAACAAGAGGAAACATGCATTCAGGGAAAGTAGACAGGGAGAGAGAGGGAGAGGGAGCAAAGAAACCAGAAAAGAGAAAGGTCATATTTAGCTCCGAGAGTTAAGCTCTCTGTCACTCGCCTTGGCTGAAGTGTTATAGGTCAGTCCCACGCTCCCAGGTATGATGACTCTTGTGTTTTTTCTGTGGAATTTTTAGAACCATTATTTTTTGGAAGAACCACTTGAACCTCTACATCTGGAAGTAACATTAATGATTAATCGTGAATGGTTCCATACCTTTGCGTCTCTCAACAACATGCTGGTTCTGTTGTGGCACGCTTGGTCCCATATAGTTCCAATTTGTTCCCTATTCATCTCTGTTTAAGACCAAGGAACCACATCTGTGATTAAGTACCCTTAAGTGCATTTTCTTCTTAGCTCGCGCTCTGTTGTTCCATTATAAATTCATTCAACAGAGGGTTTATGGTACATGTGTTGACCTGAGTAATGGGCTGGGCCCGTGGCAGAGGAAGACTTTTTAGATGGATCGCATGCTGGGCAGGGCTCCGTTTGCCCTTTGACACTGGGCCGCGCCAATCAGGAAAATTGGGTTTTAGAGCTTCAGCTAATAAAATGTACTGAAATATTTTTGCTGCATTAATATAGACTACATATTTATGCATCCATAAACGCTCGGTGGAAAGAGCGAAATGGCGATGTGCTATTCTAGGCTCTACGGCACCGGCTGGCTGTTGCACTTCTGTGCTTTGATTTGATCCCTTCTCCATCAGTTTGAGTTTCTATTACAGAAGAGAGGGAAATGGAGAGGGAGAGAGGAAGAGGGACCGAGAGGAGAGAGCGTGATACAGGAGCGAGCAAGAGAGAGCGCCTGTGGGTGTCCTCCTCTCCCACCTGATATGTGAGAAAAACACTTGTTTTCAGTTCTGCCAAATGACTGTCAGCCTCTGTGAGAGGATTTCATCGCTCTGTTCCATCCCTGTCATTAGTTCACCTGCCTCTTCAGCCCGCCCGGTGATTGGCTCTGATTGGCCATATTTATCTCTGACTGCCGTGGCAACCATTAGCGTTGGTGGTGTGGAGAGGTAGCAGTTTGACTAATCCGTTATATCTGCCCTTCCTCTAATGCTTTTTGTGTGTATGTGTTCGCGTATGTGTGTGCATGAGTGCAAACATATGTATGTATACACGTGACAGAACTGTTGATTGTGTGCGTGTCTTCGCGTCACTGTGGGCAAGCGAAAGAAAGAGAGAGAATTGACCAATCTAGGGGGCAGTGAAGATGGAAAGTTGCAGCGAAAAGGGCAGGGAAATTGAGAAAAAGGCAGCGATGTGTTGGCGCCGCAGAGCGACAGCCGTGCCGCTAATCAGTCCTATTGTCAGCAGCTCGGCCCACTCTCTCCCTGCCTCGCTGCCTCGCGGTTCAAACCGGCAAGTCACTGGCACGGCCCTGAAGAACCCCCCCCCCCCCCCCCACCCCCACCCACATACCTGCACCGGAGTGACAGGGTAATGCAGCGAGAAAAATAGACGGGGAGGGAAAAAAAGAAATTAAAAAAAAACAACACAACAACTGAAGGATAGAAAATGGGGTGGAAAGAGCGAGAGAGATTCAGTATTCTTCCAGACCCGGGAGAAAGAGGAAGTAAAATAGTGCTGCCATTACGCCCGCCTACTCTCCCCACACACTGTATGACTCTGAATCATCATAGAGAGCAGAGAATAGATAGGTGAAGGCAGGAGCCAGCAGAAGAATAGGAGATGGTGATAGAGAGAAAGGGAAATGAGGAAGAAAAGAAGAAAGGGGAAGAAAAATGTGGAAATTGATAAAGAAGGAAAAAGGGAGTGTGTGCGGGGTAATAATAGAGGATAGAAAGATAGTGAGGGAGAAGGCGTCTCTTTATTCTAATGGGGCTCTGCCTGTGCGTCTGTACAGCATTCTGAAAAGAGGAATTTGCTGCTGTTATTTATATTTATGAATTCATGCCATTTGGCCCGGTGTGAAATGATGGGTCATTCCCGCACAACAAGGAGAGCTGGTGCTGAATTTACAATCACCCCCCTCCCACCCCACCCCACCCCTACACACCTTCTCCCTTCCACCTTCCACTCCTCCTCCTCCTCCTTCTTCTTCTCCTCATTCCACATGCCTGGATCTGCTGAATATGGATGGAGGTGGAGGGATGGATAGAGGGGAGAGGGATGATGAAGAAGAGAGAGGGAGAGAGAGAGAGAGAGAGGGAGCAATTCTCCTACTGAGGTTGCTTCTGTCACCAGTTTCTCACCTAAGGAGATGTGGCACAGGAATTAATGGCATTCAGCAGCATGGTGAAATAGCTGCTGGCAACGTGTGCGTGTGTGTGTGTGTGCACATGTGCATACATGTGTGCAGCAGGTGAAGTTTGGAATTCAGTCCCTTGAGAATCTCAACCAGTGAAGACAGAAAGACACACACACGCAGACACACGCAGACACACACACACACACACACACACACACACACACACACTATCACAGATGATGGTCAGGGATTGGCCAAGCCTTTTTCCAAACGAAAGATTAAGAATGATGGAGACTCTGAGTACCACTGTTGTTATTTATTTCTTTAAACTCTGTTTATACCTGCACCATTTTAATACAAGTGGCATAATCAAGCTTTGTTCTACAACAATACATTTTAAGTGAAAACAGATATTGCAAGGTTCCCATTGATATCAAAAACACAACAGAATTGTGGATAATAAAGGGCCCAAACTGCTGTGGCAGTGCTGTTATAAAACAATAGTGTTTGGATAATTGGAATGTTTTGTTCCAATATGAAATATCCATCAGATGAAAAAAAGTGACACCCACACTTACATAATGATTAATGGAACAAAATGGAAACAAGTTCTTGTTGGAAGTTAGGATGTAACTTAAGTACTTGATTGACAAAGTGATGACATCTTTTCAGGCTGGATCCTCTGTATTCTAGAGGTATTGAATGGTGAACTTAAGGTGATTAGGGTGATGTAGTCTTTCTTTTTTTCTTTTACAGAGTGGATGTGTAGCGTTTTGGAATAGACCTCTTCAGTTTCAGTAGAACCAGCAGATTCAGAAAATGCCCATGGCAGCGTTGAGGTATACAGTACACATGAAATTGTTTTTCTTAACTTTTAGGCTGCTAAAGGGGAAATTTAATGAGAAATTAAGTTTTAAAAAAAATGGCTAGTAATAAAAGTCAATGAAAGCTGTTGTATCATCATTCAAATATGCTTCGGGGGTAGTATTTCACAGCGGTACAAGCCAGTTGGGAGCATGTCAACAGGTTTGGTTTCCGCACAGCGACCTGTTACCTCAGCGTCTAGCTAGCTCAGCTGGGTCCACCATGCCAGGGGTTGGCTGGAGTTGATGTTTTATAGGCATGACTCTATTCTGCCTCACCCAAAACCATGCTCTGCCTGCTGGAAAGGCCTATCAGTGTGCACAGTGCCCAGTTGAGGCAAAGTGTGTGGAAAAAGTGTCTTTCTGAGTGCATGCATGAGTGTGTGTGTGTGTGTGTGTGTGTGTGTGTGTGTGTGTGTGTGTGTGTTACTTGAGGGCTTTTTACAGTGATCATTCTGAGTGAAAACATGAGCATCCCTGCGGTGACCCTGCACAGAACAAGATGTGACTATGTATGTGTGTGTGTCTGTGTTTCTATTTGTCTTTCCCTCTTTTTGTGTGTGTGTGTGTGTGTGTGTGTATTCTTCATGTCCCCACCCCCTTCTTTGTATGTGTGTCTGTATTTGCGGGGGTGTCTATATATTCGTCTGTCTCTGTGTATTTGTGTGTGTTCGGTTTTTGTTTCATGTGAGTGCGCGCGAATATCCTTATTAGGTGAAATGTCCCGTCTGGAAAATTCATTACTTTCTTTTCTCCTATGTGCGCTCCTGTGTGGTGCGTGTGTGCGTTTGTGTGTTGGCGTGTGTGTGCGAACGTGTGGGCACACTATTGTGCCCCCTAGAGAGATAACAGGGAACTAATGGCTGCTACAGCCTTGTTAGCCAGAGGCAATGCAGTTAACCCTGGCCCACACACACACACACCCACACACACACACGATCTGGGCAAGGCTTGTCTAGCAGTAGATGTGTTTGATGATGATGTTGTTTTTGTTAAAATTATTGATTACTCCTAAATACTGTCTTTGTTCGTTCTCATAATTATACTTTTCCCCAAAAGTTTTATGAGGAAATGTATTTATGCCTAGATATTCCCTAAACTTTCACCAGTGAGTGAGAAGGACCTAGTCAGAGCAGCAACAGTTGAAATTGCTACTGTTCTTAATTGGCTCAAACACGTGCAATTAACAATGATTGCAATCAACAGAAGCAGCCCAGAGTTGAGCAGCCCAGTGTTAAGGTATGCTATTATAGTCATTAGTGGCTGCAATTACTATTACTCTGCTTTGCACCCTGTATCTTAAACACAGCTCGGCGCACGCTGCTTTCCCCTGGGAGATTGTTGTTTTGCTTGCATCTTTAGACATTCACGTTCTTTATTTGTCGTTTTCACGTGAGGAAATGTATCCCTTTTATAGCTGTTATTGTCGACTCACACCAAACAAGAAAAGGATCAACTTTTCAGACTCTCACTCTGTGTGTTTGTTTGTTTGGTTGTTTGTTGGTTAGAGACTTAGAACAGTTGGCACGAGGCTGCCTGGCTTATTCAGATCAAATGTACAATACTGAGAATAATAACAGGGTTTATGTAGATTTACTTAGCTGTAATGTGCAGCATAAATATTATTTTATGGATCGGCAGCTTACGGTGGTACATGTGCGTACAGGCAGCAGACATAGGCCTCTTCCCTGCCGTGTGGATAGGCATGGCTGAAAACATGCCTCTTTTTTGTATTATTTTAATATCTGTACCTGTTTATTTTTCTGCAGAGGAACTTGCCCAATATTTGTGTGTATAACGGAGCGACAGAGAGAGGTAGAAAGAGAGAGAAAGAGGAGAAGTTTGTATTTGTATTTTTCCATTTCTCTTACATGGAGTGAGGAGTACAAACAAACAAGCGGAATAGACACCTGAATGCATTAAAATAAAACATGGCCAATTTCTCTCTCTCTCTCTCTCTCTCTCTCTCTCTCCCCCTCTCCCTCCCTCTCTGCCCACCACCGTCATAATGTAAAACAAATTTGAACAAAGCCTGGTGAAATTGAAATAAGCTTCTCTCCGCATCAGCCTTGGAATTAGTTTATTAGCATCTAAAAGGAGCCTCAAAAGACTTAAAACCCAATTTTCACAGGGAAATGACTTTTTAGGGAAAGATACATTGTTCACATTTGGGGATGATGAGTTGGATTGCACAAAGGGGGATCTTTGCGGCGGGGACATTTATCGGAGTGAGTTGCCACAGGTAGTGGGGTGTTAGATGTTGCAAAGCTTGTTTGTTTGTCTGGATTAGTCTGCAGATAAAGCTGAGAATGAACACCTTCTTGCCTGTCTAGACTAATTGTCTTCACCATAGAAACTTTTCATGAGAGCGTGCGTGCCAGTGTGTGTGTGTGTGTGTGTGTGTGTGTGTGTGTGTGCATTTACTGTAAGAGGGTAAATGTGCATTCCCTTGCAGTTATCAATTTGTATTTGATTTGTTTTCTGAAAGTTATACTCTGTTGTTTATGAGTTAAAGTAAGCAGTAACCTGTGCAGTGAGTTTCCTGAGTTTAGAGCCAATCAGTGAGCTTCTCTCTGGACTCTCACATTTGAAGTGATGTTTCTATTTAGTTGAACATTTTCACTTTTTTAAAATGCATACCTCCATATCAGTTCACAAACAGTCAACCGCTAATATTGGCTGACCCAGTCGTCTGTAGTGATGTCACTCACTCGCTTCCATTTTGCAAATCTAGATCAAAAAGTCTTAAAGTTTTAATGACTGCACAAACTATGGCAACATCACCCAAATCATGTATAATTTTCTGTGATCTGCATTATGTTTTCTACGATTTTTTCTACGATTTTTTCATCTGTTTCAAGTAATTTCGAGATGGAAAATGTTCCAGTGCTGACTGTAGATTCCTGGGACAACCTCCAGTATTGACTGTTCATGAATTCATATGGATTGATGCATGTCAAAAAAAAAAGAAAAAAAGAAAGTGCTACCTCTTTAATTTTGATCTTATAGAGAATTGATATTTCTTACATATTTCAGCTTCCATTCTGGTTATTGAAGAAGATGGATGGATGGTCACAGATATGACAGAGGAAGGAGTGGAAATGGAGGAGAGTAATGAGCAGTGATGGACAGATGGAGCGATGAGTGTGGAGGAAGAGGATGGGCTGCTTTTTAGATGGATGGACAGATGGAGGGATGGCTGGATGGAAGAATGCAAATTAATGCGAGTGTTTTTTTTTCTTAGAGAGGTTTTTGAGGTAGAACGCGCTCGGCACTGCGGTGAGGAAAGAGTTTGTCGAAGAAAGAAGGAGAGAGGGAGAGAAAGAGAGCAAGAGAGCGAGAGAGTACCCCGAGCGAGCATAGGCGAGTGCTTATATTGGGTTCTCTTTCTTCTCTGTCTAATAAACCTCTCCCTGAGAGCGCTCACAGGAGAATAACAAAGACCTTGTGGTGGCCCTGCACTCATCTTCCTTTCCTTTCAGCCCTACATTTGTATCTAATTATCATTCAGAATAGAGAGGGGGATAAGAAAGGATGGGTAGCGAAATGCCATGTTTCTCAAATGCGGACATCTTGAATGTTGAATGTATTTATGTACAGTAATATGAATAGTCCGTTGTCAGTAGCATGTCTTTCAGTGTCCCATTCACACTGTATGGAGGGTCCTGTCGTCCTTGTACCATAATTTGTCAAAATATCTCTGCGTTAATCGGCACCGAGACAAATTCCTTTACCTTTGTTGCACTTGTCAATTAAAGTGCCTCTGATTCTGAAGATGATTCTGATAGGAGAGGAGAGAGAGAGCGAGCGAGGTAGCCGGAGATGAATTACTGAGGGACAGATTGCGCAAGTGATTGAAAGGAGGAGATGGAGTGAATTACCTCCGCAGTACTTGCCAATGGGATTATGTCCTCGAGATGGGACGGTGTGATACACAGCGAGGGGTGCGGTCCTGTGACATTAATTCTCACATTACCATACATCCCACACTCATCTCACCTGGGAGGACATCTGCCCACCATAGCTGTGTATCAGTTATAGGTCTACGCACACACACACACACACACACACACACACACACACACACACATGTGCGCCACCTCCACCGCACTCACCTCCTCGGCTCAAATAATTGACTCGCTCTCTGAAAGACAAGTAATATTGGTAGAAGCATGCAGTTAGGAATTCAGCAGCAGGTGTGTGTGTGTGTGTGTGTGTATGTGTGTGTATGTGTGTGCTTGTGTTCAGCGCACATAAAAGGGGTGTATCTGCCAATGATGGGGTCCTCACTCCCAGTCGTCATTTTATAACAGCTTGTAGACAAACTCATTACACTCAACACCTGCTCCTGCCACATACACTCTCGGGGTGTGTGTGTGTTTGTTTGTGTGTGTGTGTGTGTGTGTGTGTGTGTGTCCTGGGGGGCATGCATACATGTGTATGTCAAGTGTATGAATTCACCATAATTTACCTGCAGTCATCTGTGTTCCAGTCCCGTGAGGAGCTGACATGAGGTGACAGCCAGTGTGTGTGTGTGTGTGTGTGTGTACAGTACGTGTGTGTGTACTTGCGAGAGAGAGAGAGACAGAGAGAGACAGAGAGAGAGAGAGAGAGAGAGAGAGAGAGAGAGAGAGAGAGAGAGAGAGAGAGAGAGAGAGAGAGAGAGAGAGAGAGAGAGAGAGAATGTTGACGCTTGAACCATCTACTGTAGGTGCTTAGAATGTGTAAGGAGCATTTCTTAGCATTTTTACAGCGTACATCTGAGTCGATAGCGATGAACAGCAACACAGCTCGTCCCTTCTCCCCAGGGGAAGGCACCTAAAAGGCCCAGAGTCCAGCGTTTGATGTCAACTTGAGAAAGAGACAGCTAAACTACCAGCCTCTGACAGCCCGCAGCCTTGGAACCCGTCTAAAAGGTGACATCCAGCTCCACCAGGTCTGAGCTCTCAGGCCACAGACCTTTTTTCCTTTCTTTGTGTTTGGGACACAGAAGTGGAAAAACCCCCCCACACACACTGCGTGAGAGAGAGAGAGCGCGAGTAAGAGAGAGATGTCCTCATTTAGAAAAAGCTCTCAGAAATACGACTGTGTTGCTGTAATGGAGGAGGTTGTTCTGAATTGCCAGCAGTACTTGTAAAACAGTCTTTTCCTATTTGAGTTTTTGTGACTGCTACACAGTGGAGGTTATTCATAACTCAGTGGCAACTGCATTCTGTCATGCAAAATCTCCAGCTTGTCATTTACAGTACAAGTGATTCATAAATATAACGTGGCAGTGATTGCCGTGATGGAGGGAGATAAGGTTGCCGTATTCTGAGCGGTGGTGCAGGCGACAGCCAATGAAATTGCTATGCTAATTATTGTCACATATTTAACGCTTATCTCAAATATCCAATGACACTTTGTAACATCATTTGCTGAAGCGTTTTTAATACTTGTATAATGTACGACTAAAATAACGGGAGGGGCAGGTGAGGTTTAGTTTTTTCTGCTGCTGTGTGTTTTTATGAATATTCTTTGCAGTATTCAAATGATAAAACAGAGTGGTTTTGCTCCTAAAAACCACCATATGAAACACAGAAACAATAAAACTGACCTGGTATTCCACATTTATAAACTAAGAAACACTCAGTGGTTACAGTTTCAGTTTTTAACACCACAATAACCCTACAGGTGAGGTTTTATGTGCCACTACATGAGAAGAATTGTTTGGGAAATTCAAATTTTATTCCCCTAAGAGCCGTAAGAATACACATGGAATGATCTTACAACCACTTGATTTAGAGACATGAGTTTTGTGATCCAACATTTTCATTTTATTCATTTCCGCTTAACTGAGAGAAAGAATATTCTACATTGGCTGTTGCTGTACTAAAGGAGAATGGACACAGTCTATCTCCCTATATGGTACCTTAAAATTAGTTGAACTAATTCAGTTGCAAAGTTACTCTTTGTTAAAAGTAACTTGTGAGAATTTTTTTACAATAAAAATAATAATTGAATTTGTACTAGACTAGATTGTTTTTTTCAATTAGCATCATGCTGTTTGCATAAGATACCACAGGATTTTCCATTATTTCTACTTTTTGTTTTTAAATTTGCACTAACACAAATAAAAGCATATGAAAGAAAAGTAACAACATTTTATTTCTAAAAAGTATAACTAATAATGGATTGCAACAACTGAAAAACTAGTTATCACACAAAAAAATCTCTAAGTACTCTAAGCCTGAGTACTTTATCTCTGCAGTATATAGAGATAGAAAGTATGTAATGTACTTGAGTTATTAAGGCACTAATCATAAGGACTCTCTGCAGTAATAACATTAGTATTTACAGTCTGTGGTATTCGTGTGGTATATTAAATTACTGAAGTATTTAAGAAAGTAGAGTAAGAAAATATGGGTGACAGATTTGGGGACGTGGAGAGGGGTAGAAGAAGAAAGAGACGGAGGCTCCTACTGTACTTCTAATGTATTAGAAGCTCAGCCTCCCCCCCCTATAATGGGACGGGGGATTAGGGGGATAATCCACCAAGTCTTTTCTTCTCCTCCCATCCTCTCTCCTTCGCTTTTCTTCTCATTTTCTCCCTCTCTCTGTTCTGACGCCACGAGACGCAGACAAGACAGCGCTAAAGAGAGAATCAGCACAACAATTAGCGTGCGCGTATGTGTGTGTATGTATGTATGTGTGTGTGTGTGTGTGTGTGTGTGTGTGTGTGTGTGTGTGTGTGTGTGCCTGTGTATGCTTGTGTGCACTGTGAGACAACTCCGATGGGAGAATCTGAGAAGCCGAGAATAATTAGCTCTAGTCTAATGCTAGGTCAGCCATTTCTGGCATCAGTCTGGATAGTAAGCTTTGTGTGTGTGTGTGTGTGTGTGTTTCGTTTATGGAATTTCATGGTGTATTTCCAGCGCACGCTTGCCTTTGCATGGTCGTGCCCTATTCTAAACAGTTTACCTAGAGGTGAACACTGACAGACATTGCGGCTTTAGAGTTTATTCTTTCCCACTGCCCTTGACCAGTCTCTTAACGCAGAGAGCAGGCAGATAAGAGAGGATTTACACACAATACTGAAGCCATTAGCGTCTGGCTTTCTCTCCCTCTCTCTCTGGGGTTTGTTTAGTGTTATCAGATCTGGTGGGATGTGTGGATGGCAGATTGAATGTCCACAGCCATGGAAAAGGCCAAGGATGTCTAACCTCCTATTCACACACTGCTAGCCTCATCAACAGAGGGCCCTTTGTCCCGCACCACTCGAGGAGATGGACACTACAAGATAATTGCATTTGGAACAATAACCGTTCCCTCTGTTTGTTTGAATGTGTACAGTCTCTTTGGGATGAAATGGTAGACGGGTTTTTGTGTGTGTGTGTGTGTGTGTCTGATTCTGTGTGTGTGTGTCTCTGTGCGTCTGTGAATTTCTCTATCTGCATGCAAGTATGAATGAATGGGCTCGATAAAGGATCTTTGGAGCTGTATCCAATAGTGAGCTGTCATCTCCTATCCCGGAGGCTGAATGCTGACTGGCAAGGACTAGACAGTGAAGTCATAACTTCACTGATAAGATTCTTCAGGAACTGCTATCAGACCCAGGAACCAGCGGGAAAGACAGCAGGGAGACCAACATGGATGTGAATGGCAGGGAATGGAACTGAGTGGCAGTATCCGGACTGTTAGCTCCCATAGACGTTCACTAATTTCCCCCCATGATGTCATTCCTCTCTGATCCAGTTGTGTTTTGATCAAGCTCCATGCAAGAGAAGGCTAGGATGAACATCGCTGCATATTATGGTGGAGAGATGTGTGTGTGTGTGTGTGTGTGTGTATACAGTAACAGTATATTGACGTAAGAGACAGTCAATCAGTGACAGATGAGTTGGTGTCTCCTACTGTTGCTCTTGTTACCTTCAGGAAATGTTCATCTCAGTTCTCTCTTATTTAGAATAGAATGGCGAATGATGCATTTCAGACAAAAATCAGAAAATTATCGACTTTACCTTTAAAACCAGGGGTTGACCCACATTGACGCTATCATGTACAACAAATTAAAATTGTGTATTGGAAACTGTATTTAAGTAGACTGAATGGCTCTCTGTGAGTGCAGCAAAATCTAGTTTAAAATTTTAAAACAGGAATGAAATATTTTTTATGTAGTTTTAATTGAATCACCATACTTTTTTCAAGTGGCCTCTTTGTCTCTATCTTTCAGTAGGTTCAACCCAAAGCGCATGGCCTTGCACATTAGGCCCTCCACTCCAAACCTAATAGTGGAGTATAACCTTTCACCTCACCCTAGACATTTTACATTAGATCCACTTCACACACACACACACACGCACACACACACAAACACACAGTACTGGTGTCTAATGTGCTTCTTAAGTCCTAGTGAAGTGGGTGAGGTAGATTATTTTGCTTTTGTAATGAATAGAGCGGCCCGGGGAAGGACGTCAGCCACTGTTGTCAATTATCACTGCTCTCTA